>NW_027506043.1:0-90561 GCF_021521415.1 Bidens hawaiensis
AAGATTATCTCAAATCCTATCCCGTTTAGTTCAGACAAATCAATAACTCTAAGTCTATACAATATGTTTACGATAACAATTCATCGAATGAAACAAGACATAATAATTGTTAACAGAGGCCACAGAACAAGTATAATGTAAGGTCTCGGTGCAATCGTAGATACATGAACAACTGAACGAACCATAAATAAAATGAAATGAATAAAATTGAATACACAAGTTAAGGAAAATAATAAAGACTTACCAGGTATCGACGATAGAGTCTCGTTCATCGTCTTCAGGAGGGTTGTTTCTGGTTTCGGTATTCATGGCATCTACTTGAGGTGGCTCCATCCCTCAAGAGTTTATGTGAAAATGAAGAAGCAAAGTGTTGATTTGGGGTTTTCACGAGTGGTTCAAAATTGGAAACTTACGTGAAGTCAATGCCTTTGTAGTTGACAAACTGACTTTTGAGACTAGAGCATTCCATTTATCTTGAAAAAAGGTTTTTAACTTTTAAGTTTGCTATCTATTTTCTTCTTCTTTTTTTAAAAAAAAAATACTCACTTCTTATTTTTCTCCATCCCAATGGCCAGGAACATGATGGATGACCTGGATGTCCCGGGTTCGAATCCTGATTCCAACCGTATTTTTCCAGACATTAAAAACTTGTCGTGCCTTCGGGCGGGTGAGCAAACTGTGTTTTACCGGGAACGCCAAGCCAAACTTAGACGCCAGCGTGGATCCCGATCATATCAACAAAGCTACCCTGAGTGGGGTAGTGAGGCGCGACTTGGTCGCGTAGTGTTAGTTTAACTGTGAAAGTCACCGTTTGAAAAAAAAAAAGAAATGTGAGCTCACTGTTCACTTTTTATTCATCTTTCATATAGTTTGTAAGCGATCGTGTCATGGATAATAATAATAATAATAATAATAATAATAATAATAATAATAATAATAATAAAACGAAAACAAAATATTATTTAATTAAATAAAGATCTAAAAACTTAGATGTAGAAGGTGTTTAAAAATCAATATTAATTAAGAAAGTGAATTTTCATTCATTTATTAAAAGAAAAAAAACTAATGCTATTATGTTTTTCGATTTTTTTTAAAACAACAAAAAGAAAATATGTAAGGTGGGTCGGGTGGTGGAGTGGAGAGGGCCCGGCCCAATGTGGCCTGATAGCAGAACATTTTTTATTTTATAGTGGGCCTTGATATAAATCAGTCCTAAGTTCTACCTAGGTCGTAATTTCGGATCGGAATCCATTATAACATTCAAAATGGAATCACCGTCCTCATCCATGTAGTTTAACACTTTAACCAAAATCTATATTTATTCATAAAACTTGCTACTTTTAAAAATCTCCGAAGTCCGATTCTCCATATCTATTCATAATCAATTACACGTAGTATTTATATTTAAACAAGTACAATAATCATGAGCATTTATATATATCCTCTTACTAACTTCATATAATTTACATGCAATATGAACAATAGAAATGAGGCATGTAAAAGTACTAAGTATGAGCCAAACTGGAGTTTTATATATAAGCTTTAAAACGTGGAGCGTGGTTGTTTGGTAACCTTGTGCTGAGCTACTAAGATGTCTGACCGATAAAGAGATAGCCTCTAAATCGGTGAACATATTTCTAAAATTTAACTATTAAGAGGTTCCATATACCATTATTTCTTGCCGATTCAAAGACAGCCTCTAAAATATGTATTTTAAATGAACCAAAAACATTTGCCGATTCATAGATGGTTCTTAGAGAAATCATTAAGAAGCCACTAAAGAGTAACTCTTAACTCTAGAATCAAACTTAAGCTTAGCGTAAAAAGTGATAATGAAAAGTCAATGACATCAGTATGAATGAACCAACATCATTAAAACATGTGTAAATTGGCTTTGCAGAGATTGGGACCTTAATTCTGTAGTTGAGGGGCAACTTTGACCCTTTTGATCAGGTCAAACACTTTAGTTCAGTAATTAAGACGCACAGCAACCTACGCATTCTCAGAAATTACGAGCAAAACGCTCTTAATAATCGACAACAATTCCTATAGTTACACATCATTAAATCTTATCTGTTGTTTCTGAATTTTAAATCAAACAACTATAATTTATTAATGTTAAAGAGGTTGGCAATTCAAGGATTTATTTCTGCTTAATCACACTAAATTTTAATTAAAAGTTCTGCAATTTTTCTTATAAACATTTTTTTGCATGTGTATTAAACTATTAATAACAAAACTATTGATGCATATCTTTATAAGACATATTTGGTTTTAGTTCTTTTTCGGTAATTTTAGTTGCTTAATAAATAATCTAAAACTACGCAATATATCATAATTTTTACTTTTTCAGATAATTTGTTTTAAAGAAGATTTCTTCGGTGCCCAAATAATATGTTTGATTTATTTTTAACGCTATTTATTAGATATATAAAAAATATAAATTGGTATATAGTTTTCAAAATTTAGTCGATCCTTCTTATCCTTCAATATATTTCTATATTTATCTTTATAGCACAAAAAAATATATTTTTTAAACTCACTCAAATAAAAAAGTGAGAAGAACTTTTTAATTTTATAGCGTGCATTTAAGTTTTATTAATAGTGCCATACCATATCAATATTATATACCTAAAACAAGTTATATCGAAATCTTGTAAATAGCATCTTGGATTTCTTTTAAACGACAATAATATTAATGAAAAATCTAGCAAGACAGTAACACTTTGGATGTCGATTTTCAAAAATACTCTTAAATCAATTAAATTTGAAAATTTACATTAAAGATTTGATTTTAAGTTTAAAATCACTCTAATTAATTTAAGTTTTCAATATTTTTTGGTGGCGATAATAATATGTATATAAGATTAGCAAGACACTACTCACTATACAAATCTATACGTTTTATAAAATTAAATCAAAGAACACACCACTTTAACCAAAATAATAGTGCATAACTTAGCTTTACCATTAGGGTAAAGTTAAAATACAAATAGAAATAAAAATGAGAATTGTGAGAAAGATTTACACAAATTAAAACCTCTTAAAAATAAATTTTAAAAAAATCAGAACTCAAAATATAAATAAAAAACGAAGAAAATTAAAAAAGTAAAATGTTTCCGCCATCATTCTCGTTAAAAAAATCCAAAAAAATGACGAAAAGACACAATGACGTAAATGAACAAAATACACAATTATAACTAAAAAAGACACAATAGATCGCAAAATATAACACAGTGCCGAACAAAATATATCACAATGTTGAATAATATAACATAATATAAAGAAAAAAATACACAATGTCAAGGAAAAAGACACAATCAATGACAAAAATAAACACAAAACACAATAATAAACAAAAAGACACAACGACTTTTTCACTCACTATTGCGTTTTTTTATGAGAACGAGAAAGACGGTGGAAACATTTTTGTGATTTTACTTTTTTCGTTTTTTTATTAAATTGAGTTTTGGTTTTCTATTTATTTTTTTTAATTTTTTTATGGTTTTTTTGTGTGGCTAGAAATCATTTACGTCCTTATTTTTGTTCCCCTTTGTAGAATAACTTGATCCTTATTATTAATCTAGTTAAAACAAAGAAGTTTATACGCTGTTTTTAAAGGCAAGTATCGATCATTCATTAAGATTTTTTTAACGACAAATTTATTCAATAAAAGATTTAGTAAAAAGCTAGAAGAAGAGCCAACAATAAGTTACACTAATTAGCCTAATCTAGACGTACATAAGAATGAGTTCACCATCATATATCTTCATAAATCTTGGAGATAGAGTTTGTTTAGTTATTAATTTTCCCGTTACATGCTTACCTTTCCAAATCTTGCAGCTCATAGCCAAAAGCCCAAAAGTACGTATAGCTAGGCTGCATCGTTTTTTGTCTCGTCTAGGTTTTGGTATATATGCTTTGGTATTGATATAACATCCCTTTGAACGTGTTATAACGGAGAGAAGGTAGCTTACATTAAGTGCCTATTTGGGAGAAAATTAATGACCTTTTGCAAAGTTACAAGATACGAGGGTATGAATCAATAACTAATTAGCAGTATCTAATAACTACGTACGTGATATTTGCCAATTTTCTTACTCATGTTAAGTCCAACAACCTTAGCTGAAGTGGATGGTTACCAGTCATTAGCAAAATGAACAGTCTCATGATTTTCTTTTCAATTAATTGATTTGTCCTAACATATTCACTTTTTAAACGCACAAAAGGTATAAGTTTTGATTTGTCAAATCTGCTGCATGTAATTGTGTCTTTTTTATATTCAATTCATTTTATTGAAACATTATGTCAGTGTCAGCGACCCATTAAATGCAATGGCATTTTGCAAACTCCATTTCTCAAGGATGATTAAAATAATTTTGTTCACGGAAATGTATAAATACCTGTTTCTAAGAAAATATGAAAATAACTATTTGTTCTATATTTTAGAGTCCTTACGGGTAAACAAATAAATGAATTTAAATGTATGTTTCATATTCAAACATCAAGAATAAAGAAATGTTATAGACTTGCTGTCCTGGTATCAAATTAGAAAAGTTAAGAAAATAACGTATCAAAAAATATGTACGTTAAGCATGCAACGTGTTTGTATTGTAATACTCCCTCCGTCCCGGTCAAAGTGTCTTAGTTTGAAAAACACAAAGTGGGAAATTGAAATTCCTGGGGAGTTATACATTTGTGTATTGATAAGACTAGGGCTGTTCACGAACCGAACCGAACCGAACGCGGGAATGCTCATACTTGGTTTGGTTTGAAAGTGAGCTGAACCGAGCGGATTGAATTTAAAGAAACGAACGATATCTTTATGCTTGAACTTGGTTTGGTTTTGAAACCGAGCGGCTTGGTTCGGTTTGGTTTTGCTAGATTTCGTACAAAGTTTCCAATTTAAATTTCTAAAACTTTAAAATATCATTAATTCAAGACTTTCAACTCTAAATTGTCTAAATTTTCACCTTTAAAATGTATAAAACTCATATTTAACAACAAAACATATATAAAACGAGTGGCTATGGTTTAAATTTGAACTTTGAATTCAACACAAAAGAGGGAAATTTAAAAACTTTAAAAAATAGTATACTTTTATATATATACATAAAGTTTATATATAAAACTAATAAATAAAAAATAATTCGAGCAAAACGAACCGAACCGAACCAAAACGAGCGAGGCTTTGCTCGTGCTTGGATTGCTTTTAAACCGAACCGAGCCGAATGGCTCACTTCCAAACCGAGCCGAAATCGAACGAGCATTTTTCGAGCAAAATTCGAGCGAACGACGAACGAGCGGCGAGCAGTTTGGACAGCACTAGATAAGACCATTCACTATTTCTTGAAGCTCGATCTCTCCCCCGGATGAACCATATAGCCAAGAGAAACCATGAACCATAATAGAAGAGCTTGCTCCGCCCATGTGTAAATATTTCATAGTAGCCTCATTATACCGTACATCTTTCTTGGTATATCCAGATAATATGTAGGAGCATAAACTGAAACATTCTGGAGCTACAAAGATAGTTATTAAATCGTTAGCACCGCATAAAAACATTCCTCCTATAGTAGCTGTTAATACGAATAAGAGAAACTCTGTTATAGCTTTTAAGGTAGATTAAATTATTGTTTTCTTTGCTTACCAAATGACAATAACGTCCTTGTAAATTGGGTCCATCAATATTGTTTATTAATGTTAGTTGTGTGTATTTAAGGGTAAACTTGGAAATTGACTAATAAGTTTTGAAAGTGGACATTTGTAATGGAACAAATGAAAAAGGAAATATAGACACTTTAAATGAGACTGAGGGAGTAAAATATTGTCCTTAATTTGTATAAATATAGTAAAACTAGTATAGTAGATAACTGGAAATATACCAAATCATGAATGAGATCAATAGAAAGTATTTGAGGTCATTGACATCATATTCATTTATAAATTAACTAAGCAAGACCCAGGTTAAGAATCAAAGAAAATTAACAATTAAATAAAATTTAATAGAAATATGAAATACCTTGATAAAAACGCACAGTAAAGAAGGAAGATGCAAGAAGACCATGTTGGGGGCAGCTGGCATCCATCACCCTCTCCCCTTGCCATACGACTATAATTAATAAATTGATTAAAAATAAAAAATACCTTAAGTGGTTTTATTATTCTATATGGTATCAGGATTTTAAGGTTGTATTTTCTTTTCTCTCCCTTTTATCCCTCTTCGTGCCATCTAAATCTTGGTTTGTTGTTGACCCTCTTCTCGTAGTTCACCTTATTTATTTTTCTCATGTCATTATTATGTCACCATGTACGGTTATAATGTCTATCGATCACCGATCACCGTAGCCTTGATGGTTTTGCATCTTGTTATTACTGCTATCACTTTGATCTATCGTGGTTGTTTACTTCCATTTGATTATTATTTTTTGTTCTATGGTGTTTTCAACATGTTATTATACCTACATATACTGTTTATCACTACAGCCAAGTGTTTGATTTTATCTTGCCCTTACTGCGAGAAGCATCATAGAGAATATAGACAGAATTACAGAAATTGTTCTTTATGTTTACACCAAATTTCAGTTGTTGTCCTTTATCTTTAAAAGTATCATAATTTGTACTTTACGTGTCCAAATGTTACACCATTTGTCCTTTGGGCCTAACCCAGTTAGTTTTTCTCGTTAACTCAGGTTACATGCCTTGCACATGATGGCAAATTAGTCATTTTACCCATCATTTTAAATTATACTAATAATTAATTAAAAGATTATAATTATATATATATATATATATATATATATATATATATATATAAACACACACTCAATCTCTTCTACATTCTGCAATCCCACCACCACCATCAACAACCCACCACCTTTAACTTACCGTCATCGACCACCATAATCACCACCACTAACACTCTCCACCACTATCAACACCATCAATGTAACCATCACCCTCATCATCTATAACGAAATGCACCTCAAATTAAAGCATCAGTTGAACTTGAATCACACCTGAATATAATCAAATCAAAGGCGATGGACCAAATCACATCTTAATCGGACCAAATCAAACCTGAATTAGGGTCGCCAGCAACTATATATCATGTTCCTGAACGACGTTTTTCTTTTCCGGGGATGGTTGTTGATGTAGTCAAATGATGGTTCCCCACTGTCAGCATCACCCGCTACCACTATCACTGCATCCACCTTAAGAAACTAGCACCGCCGTCGTTAGATCTGTAAACTCAATCCAAGAACCCGTCTTAGATTTTTTGGGGTTAGGATTCCGATGGGGCCTGGTGGCAGCAGTTTGATTTCCGGCAAAAGTGAAGGTGGAGGTGGTGGGTTCCGATGGGGCCTGGTGGCGGCGGTTTGATTTCCGACGAAAGTAAAGATGGATGTAACACCCCGACCAAAAGCGGCGGAACATGCCGGGGTGCAACGTGATTGGACAAATACACAAGACACTATTTAAAGTGACAATATTTATTCAACTCATTTTATTTCAACAAATCAGTAATCAACACATCTCGTTCGCACGAACAAATTGATACAAGTAACAATTATATTATTCGTTTTACTTATACCCTAATAGTCTTGGTAACGTTTTCATCAAGTCCTCGAGTCAACAAAAGTCAAACCTGTAGCATTTCATAAAATAAAGTTTGTCAACACAAAAGTTGGTGAGCAATTCATAAGTTTGAGCATATAAGTATATAGTAATAAAGATCCACAAAACTTGTATACAAAACAATAAATAAAAGCTATAAATTTGGATAAAATAGTTATCGCTAACAAGTTAGCGACACCCAACTATAAGGGGTTGTCAAATAGTTTAGGATTTTATAGACAGTTGCTAAACACATTAGCACCACCTAGCTACAAGGGGTTGCCAAGTAGTTGTAACACCCCGACCAAAGGCGGATTATACATCGGGGCGCCACATATTGTTTCATTACTCGTGACACTATTGGGTGTCAATATTTAATAAATATATTCATTCACGCACGCGCAACGTATACACAAGATAACATAAATCATCATAAATCAATATATTATAAATCATAATATTCGAACAGCAATAACTTGTCTTGATACATTTTAATCTAGGTCCAAAATAAAGAAAACTTCCTACGTGTCCTCGAGCTCAAAAACAGCTACTGCAAACCTGAACATGTGTTAAAATAAACGTCAAACACTTGCGTGTTGGTGAGAAATCAAGTTTAATACCATACATAGATAACAATAAATCTGCGCGCAACATGTGTATGTCTGGTTTTCAACAGGGGTGTAATCTGATCGGGACCAACTCTAAGATTCATAGACTGCCAGTGCTCACAATTGAGCTCACAAACAAGACAAACTGTGCATGTGTAAACAAAAGAGAAAATCATAAACGATAGTTCTCCCGTGTTCATCTAATGGTACCATGAGAACTGCGGAATAGACCGACAAGACGGTTAATGATCCACACATACAAATAAACAGCCAAGTCTACGTCCTCAACACATGGGATACTGCGCGACTAAAGTTCATAAACAAGTTTAAGACTCTAAGTTTGTATGAACACATGAACATCCCAAAACATTAAAAATAAAAAGGGATTAGGTACGAGATTACTCACTTGATAAACGATGCGGTGTAAGATAGAGCAAGAACCAACTTTAAACAAGCACAAGTTAACCTATAATTAAAGATTATTGTTTTAACGATTGGTTTTAAGTCTCGATTATATGTTAGCATAATTAATAAGTAAATTATTATATATTATATATTATATATTACCGGAAAAGCAGGGCAGAACAGGGAGGAAGACGGAAGCAGAGAGAGGAGGCGACTGAGGAAGAACAACGGCAAGGAGTAAGAGAGAACAGGAGAGTTTAAGTGCTTTGTGTGTGTAGTGTTAGGAAAATAACATTATTATTTATAGGAAAACCCTAGGGAACACAATCCCTAGAAAAGAGGAAAAGATCTTTAACAGGATCAAGCAAAAGATATCAAAAAGCATAAGAATCCAAAAGCAAAAGATATGGAAAGATATGGCAGCTGCAGGGGACAAGAGAAAGCTGACAGGGAACAGTAAACAGGCATGGGAGGGTCAGATAAAGGTACTGGTCAAGCATGGGAAAAGCAGATCTCAAAAGATAATGTCAGTCACTTTTTCTGCCAACCAATGGGGTTGGTACGCATGCTGCGCCGAAAGTAACCTTCCAGACATAAGATAGGTCAGGTCAACAGCACAGAAGATAAGACATCACAAAAGTAAACGGCTAGATTAAACAGAAGAAAAGACTCAAGACATAGCGCGAGAAAGCTTGAGCGCGAAGGCAGACACAGAAGGTCAAGAGTGCGCGAGCGCGAAGGCAGACAGAACCAACCTTAACGCGTCGCGGGAAGAACTACATTTCTAAGCGCGCCGCGGGAAGAACTTCAATTCTAAGCGCGTCGCGAGAAGAACTATATTCCTTAGCGCGTCGCGGGAAGAACGGTATCCATAGCGCGCCGCGGGAAGAACTAAAATCCTTAGCGCGCTGCGGGGACAGTTCGTCTCGCGTATCGCAGTAACAGGTGGTCTTCACGCAGGCTTCCTTGTAAGGAGTCTGGCGCGTGGAGCTGCGCAGACAACCTTAGGCGGGAAGGAACAAAGGACAAAAAGAGGGTTCAAGGCTTAAGGGCGGGACGGCGACAAGAGGGAAAAGAAGGCGGAAAGAGAGAAGAAGAGGGACGGGACGGCGGGAAGGAAAAAAAAGAGAGGCGGGAAGGAAAATATTAACATTACTAAAAAGTAAAGTATAAGCATAAATAAATATTAAATCATAACCGAAAGAGATCGGGTTAGAGAAACGGGTACCTGGGTCGGGTCGGATCGGGGCAGATGTCACAGTCTCCCCTACTTTAAGAAATTTCGTCCCGAAATTTATCTCGAAGTAGGTTGCGCAGAGAACAGGTGCGGGTACTTGATCTTCATTTGATCTTCCCTTTCCCATGTAAACTCGGCTCCGCGCTTGGACTCCCAGCGAACTTTCACGATAGGGATGCGACTGCGCTTGGTTTGCTTAACCTCGCGATCCATAATCTCAACAGGCTTCTCAACGAAATGCATGGATTCATCAATTTGAACTTCATCAAGTGGAATGTGAAGGTTCTCGTCGGCTAAACACTTCTTGAGATTGGATACATGGAACGTTGGATGTACATTACTGAGCGCGGGCGGCAGGTCAAGTCTGTAGGCAACTTTCCCTACACGCGCGAGAATCTTGAATGGACCAACATAACGAGGAGCAAGCTTACCCTTCTTCCCAAAGCGGACAACACCCTTCCAGGGCGATACTTTGAGGAGAACAAGATCACCAACTAGAAATTCGAGAGGCTTTCGCCTGCGATCTGCGTAACTCTTCTGTCGGCTTCTGGCAGTCAGCAGATGATCACGGATCTTGGCGATTTTATCGGTTGTCTCTTGAACTAGTTCGGGTCCTGTGATTTGAGCTTCTCCCACTTCGCTCCAACAAATCGGGGAGCGGCACTTACGACCGTAAAGTGCTTCAAATGGGGCCATACCTATACTGGAATGATAGCTGTTATTATAAGAGAACTCGATCAAAGGCAGGTGCGAATCCCAATTACCTCCAAAATCAAGAACACAAGATCGGAGCATATCCTCAAGAGTTTGAATAGTTCGCTCAGACTGACCGTCAGTCTGAGGATGATATGCCGTACTCATGTCCAAGCGAGTTCCAAGCGCAGATTGGAGAGATTTCCAAAAGCGAGATATAAAACGGTCATCGCGATCGGATATGATGCTCAAAGGAGTACCATGGCGGCAGACAATTTCCTTGACATAAAGCTGCGCGAGTTGCTCAACACGGTAGTTTTCACGAATGGGCAGAAAGTGAGCAGACTTAGTCAAACGATCCACTATTACCCAAATGCTATCATGTTTGCTTGCTGTCAAAGGTAACTTGGTAATAAAGTCCATCGCTACACATTCCCATTTCCACGTAGGAATTTCTGGTTGTTCGAGCAAACCAGATGGGCGTTGGTGTTCAGCTTTTACTTTAGAACAAGTCAGGTATTTAGCTACGAACACAGCAATATCCTTTTTCATACCGGGCCACCAATAAGTAATGCGCAAATCCTTGTACATCTTATCAGCGCCAGGATGAATAGAATACCGAGATTTATGCGCTTCACTCAGGATATCAGCGCGAAGATTCTCATCAAAGGGGATCCAGATGCGATTGAGATAGCAGAGAATTCCACTCAGATTGGGCACAAAATGGGCTTCCGCGCCACACGCTAACTCGGCGCGAAGGTTACCATTACTAATGGATGCGCGCTGCGCGTCACGAATGCGCGTTTCAAGGTTGCTTTGGATCGGCGCAAAGTGAAGCTGCGTGCGCGGCAAGATACAGTTAAGCTGGCAGGGTTTACGGCTGAGCGCATCGGCTACCACATTAGCTTTACCAGGATGATACCGGATCTCACAATCGTAATCGCTGATGAGTTCGTTCCATCGGCGTTGTCTCATGTTAAGTTCCTTCTGATCAAAGATATGCTGAAGGCTTTTATGGTCAGTGTAGAGGATACACTTAGTACCATAAAGGTAGTGTCTCCAGATCTTTAAGGCAAAAACAACTGCGCCTAGTTCGAGGTCGTGAGTTGTATAATTCTTTTCATGAACCTTGAGTTGCCTTGATGCGTAAGCGATAACCTTTCCTCGTTGCATAAGAACACAACCGAGACCTTGGTTGGAGGCATCGCAGTACACGACAAAATCATCATTACCCTCAGGTAGCGCAAGAACAGGAGCTTCACACAACAGACGCTTGAGCGTCAGAAAGGCTTCTTCTTGCTTCGAGCCCCAGATATACGGTTTACCTTTGTGCGTTAGAGCTGTTAAAGGCAATGCGATCTTCGAGAAGTTCGAAATGAAGCGCCGGTAATAACCAGCTAAGCCCAGAAAGGAACGGATTTCGGTAGGAGAAGATGGCGTCAACCAGTTCTTGATTGCTTCAATCTTGGATGGGTCGACATGAATACCCATCTTGTTTACAACATGACCAAGAAACTGTACTTCATCAGACCAAAATTCACACTTGGAGAGCTTGGCAAAGAGCTGCTCGGCTCTAAGCTTTTGCAACACCAACCGAAGATGTTGCTCATGATCAGCCTTGGTCTTAGAATACACCAGAACATCATCGATAAACACAATCACAAATTTATCCAAGAAAGGCCTACACACCCGATTCATTAGATCCATGAAAACGGCGGGTGCGTTGGTTAAACCGAAGGACATGACCAAGAATTCAAAGTGGCCATAACGAGTTCGAAAAGCAGTCTTGGGAATATCTTCATCGCGGATGCGCAACTGGTGATATCCAGAGCGGAGATCGATCTTGGAAAAACAAGAGGCACCTTGGAGTTGATCAAAGAGGTCGTCAATACGCGGTAAGGGATACCGGTTCTTAATGGTGAGTTTGTTCAACTCGCGGTAATCAATACACATGCGAAACGATCCATCTTTCTTTTTAACGAACAACACCGGAGCACCCCAGGGCGAAGAGCTAGGGCGGATGAATCCTTTAGCAGTCAACTCTTGAAGTTGGCTTGCCAATTCTTGCATCTCAGCGGGCGCAAGACGGTAAGGAGATTTAGCTACGGGGGAAGCACCAGGGACAAGATCAACACGAAACTCGACTTCACGAGCGGGAGGGATACCAGGAAGATCATCAGGAAAAACTTCAGGGAAATCACGCACAACAGGGATATCGCGAAGCTTCTTTTCTTCGGCAGGTTTGACCACATGGGCTAAGAATGCAACACACTTCTTCCGCATAAGCCTTTGGGCTTCGGCGCAAGACATAAGCTTAAGACCGCGGGAGGGTTTCTCGCCGTAGATATGAAGATCACCATTTTCTCGAGGTATGCGAATCATCTTTTTGGCGCAAATAACTTCGGCGCGATTATGCGTAAGCCAGTCCATACCAATAATAACATCAAAGCTTCCAAGAGGCATGGGGATGAGGTCGATTAGAAAATCGTTTTCGTTAAGGTTAAGCGTGCAATCCTTGATCACAGAGTTAATTAAAACAGTTTCACCATTAGCCAATTCAACTGAAAAATCTTCTTTTAAGTTATCGCGCTGTCGCGCAAGCTTCTGCTCAAAGGCGCGAGAGATAAAACTTCGATCGGCGCCAGTATCAAAAAGTATAGAAGCATAATTTCCGTTAAGTAAAAATGTACCATTAACTACGTCATTATTCGCTTGCGCTTGGTGCGCGGTTATATTAAAAGCTCGTCCACGCGTCACTTGGTTTGAAATCTGGTTCACCGGATTCGCTTGTGTGATTTGCACTTGTAGCCTCGGGCACGCGTTCCGGAAATGACTGGGATCACCGCAGTTAAAGCACGATCTGGGTCGTGGATTTTGGTAGGTTGGTTGTGGGTTCTGCGGGTAGACTGGTGGTGTTGGCGCAATTGGATTGGCGGGAAGGACTCTACAGTTTTCTGCAAGGTGACCAGCGCGGCCACATCGGGTACAAAGTCGACATGGGACTTGAGGTGGGTGGTGGAGTCTACAGGTTGGGCAAAAGGGGTGGTTTCCTGTGTAAGGTTTCTTAGTTGGCGGAGCAGGGAGTGCTGGATTGGTTAAGGCATAGTTGTGGACTGTAGGGGGAGTTGGGTAGGCTGACAGTGGGTTAGGAGCGTATACTGGAGGTTGGTAGGCGGGTTGCTGGACAATGGGTGGGTTGGTAAGCGCGTAAACTTGTCTGCGTCTACGTTTCTGGTTATGGTTTGAGGATTCTGGTTTGGTTTCTGTTGGTTCAGGGGCAGTTTTGGTGGGTTTGGTCTTCTCAGCTCCCCGCAGGAACAATGTTCCTGCTCTGACATGGTTGTCGCTGAGCACAGCGGCCAACTCAATGGCGTCAGGGAGGGTTAGTGGGTTTCTGGCCCATACAGAATCTTGAATTTCCATGGGGAGACCCCCAAGGAATTTCTCTATGGCTCGGCGGGAAGGGGTAACAAGGTGAGGGACAAGCAGGCTTAGTTCATGGAAGCGCGTCGCGTACTCGCGCGCTTCGCCACTGTATTGCTTCAAGTTCCAAAATTCTTCCTCCAGGCGCTTTACTTCGTTGGGAGGGCAGAATTCTCGCGTCAAGAGATCCTTAAATTCCTCCCAGAGTATGCTGGAAGCAGCTTCTGCGCCACGCGCATGGGCTACTCCATTCCACCATGTAAGCGCTCTGGATTCCAGGACACTGGAGGCATATAGGGTTCGTCTGTCTGAGGGGCATTGGGTGTGGAGGAAAGTGTTTTCAATTTTCTCAAGCCACTGGAGCATCACGGTGGCTCCTTCAAGTCCTGTGAACTTTGGAGGGTTACCCGCATTGAAGGATTTAATGTTGTAACCGGAGGTGTTGGTATTGTTTTGGCTCAAAGCTTGGGCTATTGCGGTGGCCATTTCCTGGGAACGTTGCTGCGAACGTCTGCGCGAGGCTTCTCTCCTCAGATGGCGGCGAGATAGCGGAGGCATTCTATAAAAGTTTTAGTTTTAGTTAATATCTTGGTTTTATCGCAAAGTATAACCTTATAAAGCTTGGTTTCGCAGAGTTAGATACTATCAAAAGTTAAAGTAAAATAAATGACCCTAAATGCAGATTTAATAAAGGTAACAAATTCGAATCGAGAACCGACAATTCATGTATCACCATGACTTTCCGAATTCCCAATTTAAAATATACGAGCAAACGAGTATTGGAGATTAACGATTCATGTATCACCATGACTTTTCAATCTTCAATATAAAACATACAAGAAAATGAGTATTGGAGGTTGACAATTCATGTATCACCATGGCTTTTCAAGTCTCCAACCTCAGAACATAATCTTAAATGGAATTTGAAAATCAACTATTCATGTATCACCATGACTTTTCGGATTTCCAATCCCAATAAACGAATATGTAAGTAAAATCAATAAAAATCGAAATATCGCGGAATAAAACATAAAATCATATACTGCGTCTGCGCAAGCATATTTATAAATAACGAGTAATTAACAATAAGCGCGCAAACATGAGATTTCTCTCATGCGCGAGAAGGGACTCTTAGGTATTCTAGGTCGTTACGTCTAACCACCTATCCTAAAGTCAACGAGCTCTGATACCAATCTGTAACACCCCGACCAAAGGCGGATTATACATCGGGGCGCCACATATTGTTTCATTACTCGTGACACTATTGGGTGTCAATATTTAATAAATATATTCATTCACGCACGCGCAACGTATACACAAGATAACATAAATCATCATAAATCAATATATTATAAATCATAATATTCGAACAGCAATAACTTGTCTTGATACATTTTAATCTAGGTCCAAAATAAAGAAAACTTCCTACGTGTCCTCGAGCTCCAAAACAGCTACTGCAAACCTGAACATGTGTTAAAATAAACGTCAAACACTTGCGTGTTGGTGAGAAATCAAGTTTAATACCATACATAGATAACAATAAATCTGCGCGCAACATGTGTATGTCTGGTTTTCAACAGGGGTGTAATCTGATCGGGACCAACTCTAAGATTCATAGACTGCCAGTGCTCACAATTGAGCTCACAAACAAGACAAACTGTGCATGTGTAAACAAAAGAGAAAATCATAAACGATAGTTCTCCCGTGTTCATCTAATGGTACCATGAGAACTGCGGAATAGACCGACAAGACGGTTAATGATCCACACATACAAATAAACAGCCAAGTCTACGTCCTCAACACATGGGATACTGCGCGACTAAAGTTCATAAACAAGTTTAAGACTCTAAGTTTGTATGAACACATGAACATCCCAAAACATTAAAAATAAAAAGGGATTAGGTACGAGATTACTCACTTGATAAACGATGCGGTGTAAGATAGAGCAAGAACCAACTTTAAACAAGCACAAGTTAACCTATAATTAAAGATTATTGTTTTAACGATTGGTTTTAAGTCTCGATTATATGTTAGCATAATTAATAAGTAAATTATTATATATTATATATTATATATTACCGGAAAAGCAGGGCAGAACAGGGAGGAAGACGGAAGCAGAGAGAGGAGGCGACTGAGGAAGAACAACGGCAAGGAGTAAGAGAGAACAGGAGAGTTTAAGTGCTTTGTGTGTGTAGTGTTAGGAAAATAACATTATTATTTATAGGAAAACCCTAGGGAACACAATCCCTAGAAAAGAGGAAAAGATCTTTAACAGGATCAAGCAAAAGATATCAAAAAGCATAAGAATCCAAAAGCAAAAGATATGGAAAGATATGGCAGCTGCAGGGGACAAGAGAAAGCTGACAGGGAACAGTAAACAGGCATGGGAGGGTCAGATAAAGGTACTGGTCAAGCATGGGAAAAGCAGATCTCAAAAGATAATGTCAGTCACTTTTTCTGCCAACCAATGGGGTTGGTACGCATGCTGCGCCGAAAGTAACCTTCCAGACATAAGATAGGTCAGGTCAACAGCACAGAAGATAAGACATCACAAAAGTAAACGGCTAGATTAAACAGAAGAAAAGACTCAAGACATAGCGCGAGAAAGCTTGAGCGCGAAGGCAGACACAGAAGGTCAAGAGTGCGCGAGCGCGAAGGCAGACAGAACCAACCTTAACGCGTCGCGGGAAGAACTACATTTCTAAGCGCGCCGCGGGAAGAACTTCAATTCTAAGCGCGTCGCGAGAAGAACTATATTCCTTAGCGCGTCGCGGGAAGAACGGTATCCATAGCGCGCCGCGGGAAGAACTAAAATCCTTAGCGCGCTGCGGGGACAGTTCGTCTCGCGTATCGCAGTAACAGGTGGTCTTCACGCAGGCTTCCTTGTAAGGAGTCTGGCGCGTGGAGCTGCGCAGACAACCTTAGGCTGGAAGGAACAAAGGACAAAAAGAGGGTTCAAGGCTTAAGGGCGGGACGGCGACAAGAGGGAAAAGAAGGCGGAAAGAGAGAAGAAGAGGGACGGGACGGCGGGAAGGAAAAAAAAGAGAGGCGGGAAGGAAAATATTAACATTACTAAAAAGTAAAGTATAAGCATAAATAAATATTAAATCATAACCGAAAGAGATCGGGTTAGAGAAACGGGTACCTGGGTCGGGTCGGATCGGGGCAGATGTCACAGTAGTCTAGGATTTAATAGTTATCGTTAATTGCATTACGTTAACGACACCTTGCCATGAGGGGTTGCCAAATGGTCTAGGATTTATAGTTTCACCATCCAAAAGCGATAAACACATAAACATATAAGCATGTAAGCATAGAACATCAAATCGAGCAATTATTCAAGTAAGGTATACAATCACATTTGTGGGTTTAAGATTCAAGTATATAAAGCATTTAGTTTGATAAGTATGAAATGTCACCCCAAAACGAAAGATGAAAAAAAGGGGTATGAAAGTACTCACCTCGATTGATGAACCGAGAAATAAATAGATAAATAAATGAAGCTCGAATGGTAAACGAACAGATCCAACTTGAAACGATAAACACCTTAGCTAAAATAAATAATGTAATATATATTAATGAACTTGAAACCATAATGAAACTATATTGGAAACATTGAACGAGGAGGTTCGGTTGTTAAATCGAGTTATCGGTTAGTTTGTTAATGATTAGAGACTCGTACTTAACTAATAATTAGAATAAAAATAATATCATTTTATTGGGACTTTTAAATAATTAAACCAATATTAAATAAAAACAAGACGGGCTTAATTTAAGAGTTCGGTTTTATAAAGATGAATAGATAATAAAGTTTATAATAATATTATTAATAATAAAGATAGTAATAATAATAATAATTTTAAAGAGATATGTTATATATATATATGTGTGTGTGTGTGTGTTTATATATATTTATAGATATGTAAGATAATGATGATAATAATAATATCAATAATTATTATTAATAATACTAATAATAATAGTTAAAGAATAAATATCTTAGTATTAATTAAAATGTTGTTGATAAAAATAATAATAATAAATAATATTGAATGATACTATATCCGATGTTGGTTCGATTTCTAAATAAGTTTACAAAATAAATATAGTTATATTATCTGCTAGTAATTAATGGTAAAATATGATTTTAATAGATAATAATAATATGACTTTTAATAATATTAATAACATCATTAATATTTATAATAATGATGATAATAATAATAATAATGATAATAATAATAATCCATTTATTATTAAAATAATGATAAAAATAATTGTTTTGGTTAATGATAATAATAACAATAATAATAATAATAACCGTTAAAACTAAAGAGTTTTATATATTTTTATGGTTTTATACTAAATATACAAATTGTAACAATGATAACACGAACTCGGTTTTAACATGGGACTCGAACCCGGGTCTTGACGAGACGACCCAAAAATCCAAATCCTGAAACACAATATGTTAACAAACCAATTCCATAATTTAAATAACAATTTAAAACCAAACTTGTTCTAACGTAAATAACCAAATATATATAAAACCGGTTATTAACGAACTTAAAATCCGATAATCGATATAAGAAGTTTAATGACACTAACACCCAATTTATATACCTTTTTCGTGTTCCCGAGTCGAAACTACCGGAGAGAGAGAGAGTCGAAAAGAGAGAGTGAGAGAGACGAGCTAAAGAGGGAGAGAGGGAAACGGTGGCCGGAACGCCGGTGGCCGTTTCCTCGATCGCCGGAGAAGCCGATGGGGAGAAAGAGAGATAGAGAAAGAAGACGAGGGTGAGAGATAGACGGAGGGGGTGCAACACGGCGGCCGTAGTGCCGTCGCGGCTTCTCGCCGGAATCCGGGTTCGCCGGAAAAACGCAAACAAAGGAGAAAGGGGTGGCTGTGGGTTTGTAGTGGTGGTGGTGCGGTGGGGCTGGAGTGATGGCTGCGGTGGGGGTGGTGTTCGGAGGTGGTGAGGTGTCGCGAACCGCTTGAGCTCGCCAGAAAAACGGCCAAGGGAGGGTGGTGACGGCTGTGTGTTGTGTGAGTGTGTTGGAGGTGGTGGCCGGAGGTGGCGGTGCTCGCCGGAGGCGGCGGCGGCGACCAGGACAAGAGAGAAAGGGATGAGGCTTGATGTTTATGTTAGGGTTAGGTTTGTGTTGGTGGTATATGTATTGCATATTTTCAAAACAAGCCCTCCAAGTTCTAATGGTTGTTTAAAAAGAGTTTAAAGGTTTCTAATGCTTATAACAACTTAACAAAAACTCAGTTTGAACCCCTTATGTTTTCTTAACGACACTTAAATATGACAAAGATCGATATTAGTTGAGATCGATGTCTATTATAATATTATATAATAAATAAATAAGGTTCTAAAGTGTTGAGTCGGTTTTTACAAAAATAGAAGTTTACAAAACTAATACAACTCGAGACTCGAATTTGACGGATGTCACAATGGAGGTGGTGGGTTCCGATGGGCCTGGTGGCATAGATTTGATTTCCGCCATGTATAATAGAGAGAGAGAGAGAGAGAGAGGAGAGTGAGAGAGAGAGAGAGAGTGTGTGTGTGTGTGTGTGTGTGTTTATATATATTTTAATCTTTTAATTAATTATTAGTATAATTTAAAATGATGGGTAAAATGACTAATTTGCCCTCACGTGCAAGGCATGTAACCTGGGTTAACAAGAAAAACTAACTGGGTTAGGCCAAAGGACAAACGATGTAACATTTAGAAACGTAAAGTACAAATTATGTTACTTTTAAAGATAAAGTACAACCACTGAAATTTGGTGTAAACATAAAGGACAATTTCTGTAATTCTGTCGAGAATATATTAGTTAAGACTTATTACTTTATTATTGCTATAGTTAGAATATATAGTTACTAGGCTGAAAGATTAACAAGAAAATGTTTTGGTCTTGTGGTTAAGTGTGACATCTGCCCAAATCCGACCCGACCCAGGTACCCGTTTTCGGATCCGATTTTAAGATTTAAAATTTGATTATAATCTTTATAAATTTATCATATATATATATATATATTACTAATAATAATTCCTTTCTGCCGTCCCGCCCCTTTTTCTCCCTTGTCGCCGTCCCGCCCCTTTTTCTCTTAACTCTTTGCTTGTCCTTTGGTTCTTCCCGTCTAAGGATGTCTGCGCAACTCCACGCGCCAGACTCCTTACAAGGAAGCCTGCATGAAGACCAGCTGTTCCTGCGATATGCGAGGCGAACTGTTCCTGCGGCGCGCAAAGGATTGTAGTTCTTCCCGCGGCGCGCTAAGGATTGTAGTTCTTCCCGCGGCGCGCTAAGGATTGTAGTTCTTCCCGCGGCGCGCTAAGGATTGTTCTGTCTGCCTTCGCCCTCGCGCACTCAAGCCTTCTCGCGCTAGACATTTAAGTCTTTTCTCCAGTTTTTGCCAGCCTGTATGCTTTTGAAATATCTTATCTTCTGTGCTATACCTGCCAAGGTATGGGCACAGTAGGCCAGATCTGACATCTGTCCGAAAAGTCACTTTCGGCGCAGCTTGCTTACCAACCCTCTTGGTTGTCAGAAAAAGTAACTGGCATAATCTTTTAAAATCTTCTTTTGCATGTCTTGAACAGTACTTTGACTGACCCCTCCCATGCTTTGAACAGTAACCTGTCAGCCTTCCCCATCCCCTGCAGCTGCCACCATATCTTTTGCTTTTGATATCTTTTGCTTTGATTTAATAAGATCTTTTTCCCCAATTCAAGGGATGTGTTCCCTAGGGTTTTCCTATAAATAAAACTAATTTCTTGGATAATTAAACACTACACTCAAACACTTAAACACTCCCCAAAATCTTTCTCTCTTACTCTCAGCCGAAGATCCTCAGCGACGCCTCCAACTCCCCTCTTTGCAATCCGTCTTCTCTTCTTTTCTGCCCAGAATCTCGGTAAATATATAATATATAATTTTTTGTTTAAGTAACTTGCATATATTCAAGACATAAAAACCAATCGTTAAACCAATAACCTCTTATTTATAGGTTAACTTTCGCTTGTTTAAAAGTTGGTTCTTGCATTATCTTTCAACGCACCTTTTACAAGTGAGTAATCTCGTACCTAATCCCCTTTTATTTTTAACGTTTTGGGATATTCATGTGTTCGTACAACTTGAGTCTTAAACTTGTTTATGAAATTATGTGCGCAAAACCCATGTGTTATGGACGTTTACTAGTGTTGTATATTTGTATGTGTTGATCATTAACCGCTTTGATCGGCCTATTCCGAAGTTTTCATGGATCCATTAGATAAACAAGGGAGACCTATCGTTACGATTTTCTTGATTTGTTTGCACATACACGAATGATTATTTGTTTTTGCTCGATTTGGAGCACGCTATGAACTATGAGCTATGATCTATTTAGGCTTGATCACAATCTGTTTACACACTATGTTGAACACCAGTTATACACATGTTGCGCGCAGTGCTTTGTTATTATCTATTCATATCTATTAAACTTAATTTCTCACCGACATGCAAGTGTTGACGTTTTATTTTAACACATGTTCAGGTTTGCTGTAGCTGCTTTTGGAAACTCGAGGACACGTAGGATGTTTTCTTTTACTTTGGACCTAGTTTAAAATATAACAAGACAAATTTATGTATTTGAATATTATGAGTTATGATATGTGATTTATGTTACTTTAAGGTGTGTTATGCGCATGCGCAATGAAATGTATTTATTAATTATTGACATCCAAATAGTGTCACGAGTAATGAAACAATTCGTAGCGCCCCGATGTATAATCCGTCATCGGTCGGGGTCTTACAGATTGGTATCAGAGCTCCGTGACTCTAGGATTAGGTGGTTAGACGTAACGACCTAGAATACCTAAGAGTCCCTTCTCGCGCATGAGAAAAATCTCATGATTGCGCGCAAATTGTTAATTACTCGATATTTATAAAATATGCTTGCGCATATGCAGCACATGATTTCATGTTTTATCCGCGATCTTTCGATTGTTATTGTTAAATTTCAATTCGTTTCTTTACTTACATATTCGTTTGTTGTTGGGACTTAACATTGAAAATCCGAAAAGTCATGGTGATACATGAATAGTTGATTTTCAATCCCCATTAACTTTATGTTCTAAAATTGAAGATTTGAAAAGTCATGGTGATACATGAATTGTCAACCTCCAATACTCATTTACTTGTATATTTTAAATTGAAGATTTGAAAAGTCATGGTGATACATGAATTGTCAACCTCCAATACTCATTTACTCGTATATTTTAAATTGAAGATTTGAAAAGTCATGGTGATGCATGAATTGTCGATTTTCAATTCGAATTCATTACCTGTATTAAGTTTGCATTTAAATTCATATTTTACTTCAAAATTTGATAGCATTTAACTCCGCGAAACAAGCTTTACAATGATATACTTTGCGCTAAAACGATTTCCCATACCAAGATATTAACAAAAACTAAAACTTTTATAGAATGCCTCCGCTATCAGCTCGCCGTCATCAGAGGAGAGAAGCCTCGCGCAGACGTATGCAGCGTCGTTCCCAGGAAATGGCCGCCGCAATAGCCCAAGCCTTAAATCAAAATAATACCAACCCCTCCGGATACAATATTAAGTCCTTTAATGCGGGTAACCCTCCGAAATTCACAGGGCTCGAAGGAGCCACCGTAATGCTCCAATGGCTCGAGAAAATTGAGAACACCTTCCTCCATACCCATTGCCCTCCAGACCGACGAACCTTATACGCCTCAAGTGTCCTGGAATCAAGGGCGCTTACATGGTGGAACGAAGTAGCTCACGCGCGTGGCGCAGAGGCTGCTTCTAGCATGCTCTGGGAGGAATTCAAGGATCTTTTGACTCGAGAATTCTGCCCTCCCAACGAAGTAAAGCGCCTTGAGGAGGAATTTTGGAACTTGAAACAGTACAGTGGCGAAGCGCGCGAGTACGCTACGCGCTTTCACGAACTAAGTTTGCTTGTCCCGCACCTAGTTACCCCTTCCCGCCGCGCCATCGAAAAGTTTCTTGGGGGTCTCCCCATGGAAATTCAAGATTCTGTATGGGCCAGGAACCCAGTAACCCTCTCTGACGCCATCGAGTTGGCCGCTGTGCTCAGTGACAACCATGTCAGGGCAGGAACTCTGTTCCTGCGGGGAGCCGAGAAGACCAAACTCACCAAGACTGTCCCAGAACCAACAGAAACCAAGACAGAACCCTCAAACCGTAACAACCTCAAACGCAGGCACAAACCCAATCATCAAGCCTACGCGCTTACCAACCCGCTTGTTGTCCAGCAACCCGCCTACCAACCCCCAGTACACGCTCCTAACCCACTGTCAACCTACCCAACACCCCCTGTAGTCCATAACTATGCCTTAACCAATTCCGCGCTCCCTGCCCCGTCAACTAAGAAACCTTACACAGGAAACCAACCCTTTTGCCCAACCTGTAAACTTCATCAACCAACTCAAGCCCCGTGTCGACAATGCAACCGATGTGGCCGTATTAGTCACACTGCTGAGTACTGTAGAGTCCTTCCCGCCAACCCAATCGCGCAAACACCACCAACCTACCCGCAAAACCCACAATCAACATACCATAATCCACGACCCAGGTCGTGCTATAACTGCGGTGACCCCAGTCATTTCCGGAACGCGTGCCCGAGACTGCAAGTACAAATTACGCAAGCTAATCCGGTTAACCAAATTTCAAACCAAGTGGCGCGCGGACGAGCTTTTAATATAACCGCGCACCAAGCGCAAGCGAATAATGACGTGGTTAATGGTACATTTTTACTTAACGGACAATATGCATCTATACTTTTTGATACTGGCGCCGATAGGAGTTTTATTTCTCGCGCATTTGAACAAAAACTTGCGCGACCGCGAATAAACTTAAACGAAAACTTTACAGTTGAAATGGCTAACGGTGAAACAATTATAATAAACTCCGTGATCAAAGATTGCACGCTTAACCTTAATGAACACGATTTTCTAATCAACCTCATTCCCATGCCTCTTGGAAGTTTTGATGTTATTATTGGTATGGACTGGCTCTCGCAAAATCGCGCCGAAGTAATCTGCGCCAAGAAATTGATTCGCATTCCTCGGGAAAATGGTCAAGATCTTCATATCTATGGCGAGAAACCATCTAACGGTCTTAAACTTATGTCATGCACTGAAGCCCGAAGACTTTTACGAAAGAAATGTGTCGCGTTCTTAGCTCATGTGGTCAAACCCGATGAAGGAAAGAAGAAACTTCATGAAATCCCCATCGTGCGTGACTTTCCTGAAGTCTTTCCCGAAGATCTTCCTGGTTTACCTCCCGCTCGAGAAGTCGAGTTTCGTGTTGATCTTGTTCCTGGTGCATCCCCCGTAGCCAAATCTCCTTATCGACTTGCACCCGCTGAAATGCAAGAATTAGCAAGTCAACTTCAAGAGTTGACCGATAAAGGATTCATCCGCCCTAGCTCTTCGCCGTGGGGTGCTCCGGTTTTGTTCGTTAAAAAGAAAGACGGTTCGTTTCGCATGTGTATCGATTACCGCGAGCTGAACAAGCTCACCATTAAGAACCGGTACCCCTTACCGCGTATTGACGACCTCTTTGACCTACTCCAAGGTGCCTCTTGTTTCTCCAAAATCGATCTCCGTTCTGGCTATCACCAGTTGCGTATCCGCGAAGAAGATATTCCCAAAACTGCCTTTCGAACCCGCTACGGTCATTTTGAATTCTTGGTCATGCCCTTCGGTTTAACCAACGCACCCGCTGTCTTCATGGATCTAATGAACCGGGTGTGTAGGCCTTTCTTGGAACAATTCGTGATCGTATTTATCGATGACGTTCTGGTATATTCCAAAACCAAGGCCGAGCATGAACAACATCTTCTGTTGGTGTTGCAAAAGCTTCGAACCAAGCAACTCTATGCCAAACTCTCCAAGTGTGAGTTTTGGTCTGACGAAGTACAGTTTCTCGGTCATGTTGTAAACAAGATGGGTATTCATGTCGACCCATCCAAAATTGAAGCAATCAAGCACTGGATTACACCGACCACTCCTACCGAAATCCGTTCCTTTTTGGGCTTAGCTGGTTACTACCGGCGATTCATTTCGAACTTCTCAAAAATCGCCTTGCCTTTAACGGCATTAACGCACAAAGGCAAACCGTATATTTGGGGCTCGAAGCAAGAAGAAGCCTTTCAAACGCTCAAGCGAAAGTTGTGCGAAGCTCCTGTTCTAACGTTACCAGAGGGTACTGACGACCTTGTCGTTTATTGTGATGCCTCCAACCAAGGTCTCTGTTGTGTACTTATGCAACGAGGCAAGGTTATCGCTTACGCGTCAAGGCAACTCAAGATTCATGAAAAGAATTATACGACTCACGACCTCGAACTTGGCGCAGTTGTATTTGCCTTAAAAATCTGGAGACACTACCTCTATGGTACTAAGTGCATCATTTACACCGACCATAAAAGCCTTCATCACATTTTTGATCAAAAGGAACTTAACATGAGACAACGCCGATGGAACGAACTCATCAGCGATTACGATTGTGAGATCCGATATCACCCTGGAAAGGCTAATGTGGTAGCCGATGCGCTCAGCCGCAAACCCAGTCAACTCAACTGTATTTTGCCGCGCACGCAGCTTCACTTCGCGCCGATCCAAAGCAATCTTGAATCGCGCATTCGCGACGCGCAGCGCGCATCGATCAGCAAAGGCAACCTACGCGCCGAGTTAGCGTGTGGTGCGGAAGTGCATCTAGTCCCTAACCTGAATGGAACTCTCTGTTATCTCAATCGCATCTGGATTCCCAATGATGAGATTCTTCGCACTGACATACTGAGTGAAGCGCACAAAACTCGATATTCCATTCATCCTGGAGCTGACAAAATGTACAAAGATTTTGCGCCTTACCTTTTGGTGGCCCGGTATGAAAAAGGATATTGCTGTGTTCATAGCTAAATGCCTAACTTGTTCTAAGGTAAAAGCTGAACATCAACGCCCATCTGGTTTGCTCGAACAACCAGAAATTCCTACGTGGAAATGGGAAAGTATAGCAATGGACTTTATCACCAAGTTACCCTCGACCGCAAGCAAACATGATAGCATTTGGGTAATAGTGGATCGATTGACCAAGTCTGCCCACTTTCTGCCCATTCGTGAAACCTACCGTGTTGAACAACTTGCGCATCTATATGTCAAAGAAATTGTCTGCCGTCATGGTACTCCCCTGAGCATAATATCCGATCGCGATGGCCGTTTTATATCTCGCTTTTGGAAATCCCTCCAATTTGCGTTAGGAACTCGTTTGGACATGAGTACTGCATATCATCCTCAGACTGACGGACAGTCTGAGCGAACCATCCAAACCCTTGAGGATATGCTTCGATCTTGTGTTCTTGATTTTGGAGGTAATTGGGATTCACACCTACCTCTGATCGAGTTCTCTTATAATAACAGCTATCATTCCAGCATCGGTATGGCCCCATTTGAAGCACTTTACGGTCGAAAGTGCCGCTCACCGATTTGTTGGAACGAAGTGGGTGAAGTTCAAATCACAGGACCCGAACTAGTTCAAGAGACAACCGATAAAATCGCCAAGGTCCGTGATCATCTGCTGACTGCCAGAAGCCGACAGAAGAGTTACGCGGATCGCAGGCGGAAGCCTCTCGAATTTCTAGTTGGTGATCTTGTTCTCCTCAAAGTGTCGCCCTGGAAGGGTGTTGTCCGCTTTGGGAAGAAAGGTAAGCTTGCACCTCGTTATGTTGGTCTGTTCAAGATTCTTGCGAGGGTGGGAAAGGTTGCCTACAAACTGGACCTGCAGCCCGCGCTCAGCAATGTGCATCCAACGTTCCATGTATCCAATCTCAAGAAATGTTTAGCTGACGAGAACCTCCACATACCACTTGATGAAGTTCAAGTTGATGAGTCTATGCATTTCGTTGAGAAGCCTGTTGAGATTATGGATCGCGAGGTGAAGCAAACCAAGCGCAGTCGCATCCCTATTGTCAAAGTTCGCTGGGAGTCCAAGCGCGGAGCCGAGTTCACTTGGGAAAGGGAAGATCAATTGAAGATCAAATACCCGCACCTTTTCTCTGCGCATCCTACTTCGAGATAAATTTCGGGACGAAATTTCTTAAAGTAGGGGAGACTGTGACATCTGCCCAAATCCGACCCGACCCAGGTACCCGTTTTCGGATCCGATTTTAAGATTTAAAATTTGATTATAATCTTTATAAATTTATCATATATATATATATATATTACTAATAATAATTCCTTTCTGCCGTCCCGCCCCTTTTTCTCCCTTGTCGCCGTCCCGCCCCTTTTTCTCTTAACTCTTTGCTTGTCCTTTGGTTCTTCCCGCCTAAGGATGTCTGCGCAGCTCCACGCGCCAGACTCCTTACAAGGAAGCCCGCGTGAAGACCAGCTGTTCCTGCGATACGCGAGGCGAACTGTTCCCGCGGCGCGCAAAGGATTGTAGTTCTTCCCGCGGCGCGCTAAGGATTGTAGTTCTTCCCGCGGCGCGCTAAGGATTGTAGTTCTTCCCGCGGCGCGCTAAGGATTGTAGTTCTTCCCGCGGCGCGCTAAGGATTGTTCTGTCTGCCTTCGCCCTCGCGCACTCAAGCCTTCTCGCGCTAGACATTTAAGTCTTTTCTCCAGTTTTTGCCAGCCTGTATGCTTTTGAAATATCTTATCTTCTGTGCTATACCTGCCAAGGTATGGGCACAGTAGGCCAGATCTGACATCTGTCCGAAAAGTCACTTTCGGCGCAGCTTGCTTACCAACCCTCTTGGTTGTCAGAAAAAGTAACTGGCATAATCTTTTAAAATCTTCTTTTGCATGTCTTGAACAGTACTTTGACTGACCCCTCCCATGCTTTGAACAGTAACCTGTCAGCCTTCCCCATCCCCTGCAGCTGCCACCATATCTTTTGCTTTTGATATCTTTTGCTTTGATTTAATAAGATCTTTTTCCCCAATTCAAGGGATGTGTTCCCTAGGGTTTTCCTATAAATAAAACTAATTTCTTGGATAATTAAACACTACACTCAAACACTTAAACACTCCCCAAAATCTTTCTCTCTTACTCTCAGCCGAAGATCCTCAGCGACGCCTCCAACTCCCCTCTTTGCAATCCGTCTTCTCTTCTTTTCTGCCCAGAATCTCGGTAAATATATAATATATAATTTTTTGTTTAAGTAACTTGCATATATTCAAGACATAAAAACCAATCGTTAAACCAATAACCTCTTATTTATAGGTTAACTTTCGCTTGTTTAAAAGTTGGTTCTTGCATTATCTTTCAACGCACCTTTTACAAGTGAGTAATCTCGTACCTAATCCCCTTTTATTTTTAACGTTTTGGGATATTCATGTGTTCGTACAACTTGAGTCTTAAACTTGTTTATGAAATTATGTGCGCAAAACCCATGTGTTATGGACGTTTACTAGTGTTGTATATTTGTATGTGTTGATCATTAACCGCTTTGATCGGCCTATTCCGAAGTTTTCATGGATCCATTAGATAAACAAGGGAGACCTATCGTTACGATTTTCTTGATTTGTTTGCACATACACGAATGATTATTTGTTTTTGCTCGATTTGGAGCACGCTATGAACTATGAGCTATGATCTATTTAGGCTTGATCACAATCTGTTTACACACTATGTTGAACACCAGTTATACACATGTTGCGCGCAGTGCTTTGTTATTATCTATTTATATCTATTAAACTTGATTTCTCACCAACACGCAAGTGTTGACGTTTTATTTTAACACATGTTCAGGTTTGCTGTAGCTGCTTTTGGAAACTCGAGGACACGTAGGATGTTTTCTTTTACTTTGGACCTAGTTTAAAATATAACAAGACAAATTTATGTATTTGAATATTATGAGTTATGATATGTGATTTATGTTACTTTATGGTGTGTTATGCGCATGCGCAATGAAATGTATTTATTAATTATTGACATCCAAATAGTGTCACGAGTAATGAAACAATTCGTAGCGCCCCGATGTATAATCCGCCATCGGTCGGGGTGTTACATTAAGGACTTAAGACTCTCAAGAGCTAAGTGTGTTACCCGGGGTTAAGGTGGAAGTTTTTCTTTTAAAGTTTGTTAAATTGTCGGCTTTAGCATCCTAAGAATTATGCACTCAAGTTTAACAATAAGAATTATGCACTCAAGTTTAATAATTTGGTTAAACTTAATAAGAATAATAATTAGTTTTGATAAAGAGGGGCATTCGAAACCACTCTTTATAACGCTTCACTGTGGTTTGTCACCATTTTGTTGCCCCAATATACATATGTGTGTGTGTATATATATATATATTCCCCACTTGTGGCTTAGTGGTAGGAGGCTTGGGTTCTCCAATGGAGACCCAAGTTCGAATCCCACTTCTGTCACTTTTGGATAGATATTAGCGATTTAAGATAGTGTAACATCCTAATTTTTATAATAATAAATAGAGGAAATATGTTTATTAAATGTGTGTTAATGTTCAATTAAAATTAAATATAATAAAGGAGTATGGACTTGGTTAATGAAAGATGAATTAAGGGTGGTGATGGGCCTTAGGTCCATGAGCTTAAGAGAGTATAAATATTCCTTAAACCTCATTAAAACTCTAAAACCCTCATTTCTTATCTCATAGCCTCCAACACACTCTAAAACACACACAAAC
The DNA here is from genome assembly GCF_021521415.1 of Bidens hawaiensis. NCBI lineage: Eukaryota > Viridiplantae > Streptophyta > Magnoliopsida > Asterales > Asteraceae > Bidens > Bidens hawaiensis. The sequence goes on from NW_027506043.1 coordinate 29,675, forward strand.
TCTCCCTAAAAATCGGCAAAGGTTCAATATCAACAACCAAGCTTGGATCTTGATAGATCTAGACTATACAAGCAAGATACAAGCCTATTGTTGCATACCAAATCTAACCGTAGCCTAAAAGCGTATAAAGGTATGTTCTTTACACGTAAAGATTATGTTTTTTAAGAACAGTTTGCCCTAAGACTTAGTAATAAGGCAAATCGGGTATTGTTATAACATAAAAATGTACACTTGATGTTAAAAATGGATTTAGTGGACTCGTTAGTAGGTACGGTTCATGTAAAAACCCTAGATCTAGCCTAAACGGGTTTGGGATCGATAAAGGTTCAAGCTTTATGGGCACCGGTACTAGATCTTAGGCTAAGGAAGATACGTTAATGCTTAAGGAGTGATATGGTGCTATAATGAGAGTCTGGATGATATAAATAATAATAATAATAATAATAAAAGTATGAACACTAACCCATCAGTGGGTGTATTCGAATGGGACAAGTGCCCTATTCGAATACCTGTAAGAGAAAAAGACAGAAGGAAAATACAATGCCTATTATATGCCATTCGAATACAATTTGAATGCTAACACAAATGTATTCTAATCATATGTCATTCGAATACAAATGTATGCTAACACAAATGTATTCTAATCACATGACATTAGAATACAAATGTATGCTAACACAAATGTATTCTAGTTACATGCCATTAGAATACAAATGTATTCTAATCACATGCCATTAGAATACAAATGTATTCTAATCACATGTCATTAGAATACAAACGTATGCTAACACAAATGTATTCTAATCATATACCATTCGAATACAAATGTATTCTAATCACATGCCATTCGAATACAAAGGTATTCTAATTTCATACCATTCGAATACAAGGTATTCAAATACAAGGCTATTAGAATAGACCAGACTTAACCATTTCTAGTGCAACCTAAAGGAAGAGTATAGGATTAGGAAATTGATATGTGTAATTGATATAAAGTTAGCCGTGCTCAGTTAAAGAAATGAATCACTATTAACTCGGAAAGAAACCGGTGATAGGTGAGTTTCTAGCCCCACTTCCTTGTTATGGTTTCGAGGCTGTGTGCATACTCAATGTGAACGTTAATACACTTACCTTAAAGGGTAAGTGTATGCTATGATGAATTATATGATAGTATGTATGAATGTTATGAATGAATGCATGTCGGCATGTGAACGATCTTCGGATATTGCACGTATCGTCAAAGAGTATGATTGTTAGATGAATGATGTGAAGAGCGCCTAGAGTGTTCGTATGCTACGATGTAATTATCGTATATGTGAGGTATGTGTAAGAAGGTACATGAATGGTATGTGAGATCTACGTCCGGCATAGTAAGTTAGGATGGCAAATCCCTCTATACTACTATGGGACCTAGACTCGATATGTGATAGCGTAAAAAAGGACGGTGTACCTTAGTAGCGTTCCTTATACGGATAGTATATAATTGAGCATGCGTTCCTTCTATGGAGTACCTTCTATGGACAATGTATATGGTTCCTTCTATGGATCAGGTATAGAGTTCATTCTATGGATAATGTATAGTGGTCCTTTTATGGAAAGTATATAGGGTCCCTTCTATGGGTAACGTTTAAGGATCCTTCTATGGATAATGTCTAGGGATCCTTTCATGGATAGTTTATATAGAACCTTCTATGAATGATACAAGTTGTTACTTCAATGAATAATAGTGAGTGTTCTTCTAGTAGATATTATGCAATGGTCCTCTTACGGATAATTGTAAGGTGTCAGGAATGAAGTTCGGTTTTATGGGTGAATATGTATCTTTGGATACGTATACGTGAATGTATGAGAATATATTATACGTTACATGATTAACTAGAACTTACTCAGCGTAGCTGACTTTTAGAATGCACGTAGGTATATATATGTTTATTGAGCTGGCATGAGGATGTCACATGGCATGGATTGAATGGCTGACATCTGAAGATGGAAGAAATGACGTTTTAAATATAATGTTGTATGTTAGGTTTTAAAGAAAAGATCGAATGTTTTGTATCGAATGATTAAAGTTAACGTTTTCGCGAAAATTTTAATTAACTCTGATATGTAGAACTGTGTTTATAAGTAAATCTGACGCTAAAGTAGGGCACTGGGACCGGGGCCTTACAGATAGGCCTTGTGTAAAGGTTGTCAGTTCGAACCCAGAGCTCACCCGGGTTTTCGTCTCACCGTGTGTTACACCAGTGACTTCTGTTTTTGTGGTGGCACAACGGCTGTCAAGTGGCAGTAGGGTTTCCCATAGGAACGCCCAATCCAAAACTTTGAGCCAGCGTGAGCCTGGTTAAGACAACATAATCTGACCAGAGTGGGGCATCGGAGCTCTTCAAAGTTAAAGAGTGCGGTAACATAAATACAAGAAAATATTCGTTCCCAAAAAACATATATATGTATGTATGTATGTATATGTGTATGAGAGAGAGAGAGAGAGAGAAAAAAAACATGCAGTTCTCACCACTCTCCTCTTTTTGGGCGGTATCCCAACATCGCCCCCTTATATTGCCCCTCAATGGTGTTTGGGCTTTGTTACTTCCCTATGTTGCCTCTGTCATTGCACATAGAAAACAACCCTGGAGTTACTTTTTTTTTTTTGAACGGAGAATTTCTATCATACAAAAGACTTGAACATAAGATCTTCCAACTTTGACTTTAGTAATGCGCCACCAACCCTATTGGTTCCGGGTAGGGTTTATTTGTTTACTATTATTAATAATGTTTATTTGTATTTTCTAGAACTGTGAAGACGAAAGTAAAGGGGTAATAATGGAAACGCAATAAAAGCAGTACAGGGACAAAGAGGAAACTCAGGGGGCATTTAAGTCCTCGTTCAGAATCATATATGTCATGTCCCTCTCTCTTATCTCTCTCTCTATCCATGCTGTGTAACAAACATCCCGAATTCTAATCCTATGGTCAAAACTACACCTCCCTCTCTCTCTGATCAATATATATCCCTACACACAGTTGAATTGCGTCATTTACGTCGAGATAATAATAATATTATTAATAATGCTTCATTCTTCTTCAAACGCGTTACTCTCTGTGCGTGTTTTCTGACTTCATTTCATGTTACTTTCATCACCTGCACCTGCTTCAAGGCTTTATTAACATACCATCAACTGGTTTTCAAACCCTAGCTTTTAAATCTCTATTTCTTTCTTTCAAGGTACACACAAATTATTCTTATCATCACATCATTTATCTTTTGGGTTATGTTTTTTTCTTTTTTTTTTTAAGGTTTTTGTGTGATCTATCTAAAGCGGTTTTTAAAGTTTTAACTACTTCAAAACTACAAAGGTGAGATTACTGTTTAAAGGTTTTAAATTAATTTAATTTTATGTGTATGAAATAATAATAAATTGAGTTAATTATTTTCTTTAGTTTTTGATTTCTAGCAAATTTGTTTGTTTCCAGCAGTTATATATGCATCCAAGTTGATGTATCTGATCCAGATTTGAGTCGATTTATGTGTCAGTTTTAACCTATTTATCCTCTTGTGGTTGTGGTTTTTAATTTGTGTGCTCCTTAACTTTTGATGATAATATATTAACTCTGAGGATAAATAAACGTCTGAGATCTGATCTCTATTCTATCACATCAACGTGACTCGATCCAGTTATAACCTATCGGTTTATATTATTTTAGCGGCAAAGTTACAATACTCCTGATACTCCTAAGTCTCATATGATTTATTTTGTCAATTTGGAATAACTTGTTTGGTTTCATTAATTTACTGAACATATTATTATCTATGTGCAGTTGTTCTGAAATATGTATTCAGTTGTGAAGGTGAAAGAAAAAATGTCAACAAATTCTCCGTGTGCCGCTTGCAAGTTCTTACGTCGAAAATGCACACAAGAATGCGTTTTCGCACCCTATTTTCCGCCCGACCAGCCTCAAAAATTCTCCAACGTGCACCGAGTCTACGGAGCCAGCAACGTAGCCAAACTCCTCAGCGACCTCCCCGCCACACAACGAGAAGACGCGGTCAATTCGTTGGCTTACGAAGCCGATGCTAGGCTTCGTGATCCGGTCTACGGCTGCGTAGGGTTAATATCGGTCCTACAACACCGATTAAAGCAGGTTCAAAGGGATTTGGAAACCGCTAAACGCGAATTAGCTAATTACATTGGACCGTCAGCCGTGCTTCCGATTTTGAACCAAGGGTTTATCCAACCGTCGGTGCTGCCTTACACCATGCACCCAGAGCCGGTCTTAGGATTGACCGGCTCCAGGGACTTCAGAGATGTTCATGTTCACCAGCAGCAGATAATTGGTGCTGCTGTTGGTGACCGAGAACACTCTGAGGTGTTAAGGTCGGTTGACCTTCTAGGGTTTAACAGTGGATTTGATGCGGTGACTGGTGGCGAGTTTAGCCACACAGCCACCGCCACGGCTGCAGCAGCCGTGGCACCGTGTTTATCATTGGGTGGTTCTTATGATAACAATAATAATAATAATAATAATAATAATAATAATAATAATAATATGTATCAGATTCAACATCAGCCAGCTCATCACCTCCAGCATCTTCAGCTGTTTCTTCAGCAACAACCGCTGCCACCGCAGAGAGCGGAGTAGTCCGACGGTGGGGGCGTTGACCGTGTTACTTTTTGTCGTACTTTGCTTTTGTTTTCCATTCCTAGTTTAAATCAAAGTTTTAGATTTTTTTTTATTTTTAGTTATAATTTTATGTTTAGTTTTAGATGAATCAACTGCTTATCTACTAAATTGTTGAATTTGGTGGCTCGTTATTTAAGTTTATATATTATATTGTTTTAATCTATCGTTTAATCACTACAAATCCATGCATCCCCCCCCCCCCCACCCCCCATATGGTAATTATTTACTGATTTTTTCAAAATTGATATTAAAATATGGGAAAATTCCCAAATTAGTCTATTTATAGAATGTAGTTCCAAGTTTGTCTCCCCAAATTCTAATTTCTAATTTTGTCCCTTTGGTATCTCGTCGCCGGCGGCATGTTAGCGAGTACCGATGATGTGTTAACATAACATAGGGTTGACAATGCGTTATGTTGCTAACATAGGGTAGCAGCGATGCGTTAATGTTTAAAGCAGGGGTTCCACGATGCGTTAGCTGATAACGCATCGCTGCTACCCTACGTTAGCAACATTAACTTATCTCGTCGCCAGCGACATGTTAGCAAACACCGACGATGTTAACATAATATAGGGTTGACGACGTGTTTATGTTGCTAACATTGGGTAGCAGCGATGCATTATCAACTAACACATCACAGCTACCCTACGTTAACAACATAACGCATCGCCGCTACCCTGCGTTAGCAACATAACGCATCGTCAACACAGTATCCGGCCACGTGTGGTTATCCTATTTGTTTCGGTAACACATCGTCGGTGTTCGCTATCATGTCGTCGGCGACGAGATACCAAAGGGAGAAAGTTGAAAACTTAAATTAGTGGGAATAATTTTGGAAACACATTCTCTAAATGGGCTATTATGGAAATTTTTCCTTAAAATATTTATACTAAATAAAAGCCCAATTAGTAAAATGTAATACATATCTGGTAGACTGGTACTATGATAGAATGGAATTGATAACTTTAATTAACGGAAAAATTTAAAGGCGAATAGCATGTAACAAACCGAGTTCTATAATCCTAACTTGGTGATGGTGTCAACAAACTTTAGTAACCGATGTTTAGTCACTTACTGTAATCGTCAGAAAGTAATATCAAAATTAATATTATAATTGTAATTGTTTAGTGTTTGTTATTTTTTGTGTGTGTTTTGATTTTATGCAACTTTTGTAAGATTTGATGTTCTAACATCACGTCAGTCTTATTTACATATATTTTTGTACAACTTGAGATGAGAAAGAAAAGACTGATCTATCGAACTTGTTGGCAATTATTGGAACTTTACTTAAGATTTATACATTATCTTATTGTCCTACTTATTTACTTTACCAACATAGAGTACTTTCCCTTGCTTTGTAAAATATGTATACGAATTAAAGTTTGCATGCATAGTAAATAATATAGCTTATAAAACTTATTTAAAAAATCAGATTCTATATATGTTATTTATAATTTTATCAAACATGTATATACTAATATAACCTAGTTATACTACCTAGTTTGTTTGTAACAATGTTAGAAACAATTAAGTATAAAACTGATATAATAAAATAAAAAGTACAAAACATATAAACAAAGTTATAGACGTTATATGAGACAGTGTGACATATGATTAGCATTAAGTAAAGATTATGAAAAAGTGATATAAAAAGAGGTAGAGGGAAGATGCGTAATTAATGCAAAAGAAAGGGTAGTTAATTGGAATTATTGTCTTTTCCACAGGCATGAATATGATGCGTCATAGTCAGTAATCATAACCATAACCTGTACGTATGCTTCTATTTCTGTTCATAAATTGGTAGTTGGAAAGAAATTAAACCCACCCCTTTCCTTGCTTCTTTTTCCGGTTAAATTATTCTCTTATGTCATTCAATTACATTTATTATCGTTTATTAATCCCCTCAATCATTTTCTTAATTCTTTAAGACTATCATTTTCATTTTATTATATGTTTTTAAACCACAAATTCATTGTGAAAGTTGAAACTGATAATCCAACCACCCACTTCATTCACCCTTCAGTGATCACACCGATCTTTATCTAGTTTGTAGTGAACACTGAACTCGATCAAACATAAACAAAATGCTCTAAACATATTATATATGTTACATTAAAGCGCAAAGTTAAAGAAATTAAACATATATTCCAATAATGAAATTAAAAGGCAAAATCTGAAAAATAATTAAGTTGACCAAATTTATTTTCAAATTAGCTAATGACTTTTTCTTTCTTTAGATCGAGGATCTAATCGTGGGTTGACAAGTAGTTTGTTAGGCAGAGAAAACACCATGTACCCTACATATATAGAACACGTGACTAACTCAGCTACAGGCAGCAAAACCGGCTACAGAAGAGTTGGGACGAACGACAATTGTGTAGCCGAAGAGTTGGTACTCCGGCTCTCTTATAGCCAAAGTATATTAGTTGGTTGTTCTGTAGTTGGATGACGCCACACGTAATTGTTGGTTTTGGATATTGTGTATACTAGAGTTTTCTCTCTTTTTTTTTTGGTATTTTGGATTTGATTATTGCATGAAAAGACACCATCATTAACTATTTTAGAAAGAAATATGGTCAAATTCACTATTTTAAGATTTTCCTAAATAAATTTAAAGCTGCAGAATTATTAATTCACCAGCTATTGACATGGGTGTAAAATAAACGAACCTGGATTTTTCTTCATACAACTTGGATATGCTACTGTTTTATCGTTTGTCCTCTTTCATGCTTGTGTTATTATTTTAAAATAATACAAATTTCCTTCCGATTTTACCGTTCATAAAAAAGAAGATTATATTATACAAAAAAAAACACATTTATAAAGTTATATTTGTATTTTTGCAAAGTCAAACAGAGACAGAAAATGAGAGGTTTGGATCTGACAATTCTAGAGGGGACTCACTGATACGTGCTGTCCTTTTGCATTGTGACCAGATGCTTTATAATCAAAATAGTTTTTGGCTAGGTATAAAACTTAGGTAGGCATCTCACAATAAATTCGTTGTTATTATCTTTCTCGTACTTGGTTTATATTTACTGAGTCTAACTTTCATTTAATACATATTTAAAGCCATATCATATGTGAGAATAAGGGCGTTCGTGATGTTCCTCGGGTTGGAAATTGGTTTCATCGGCACCACAGTTACACTGCCGCCGATGGTTCGGGTAAGTGTTTGAGTAGGGATTTTGGGTATGTGAAGCGACAAAGGTGGAGAGAAAATGACCACCGGCAATGGTTAACTGGTTATAAGACAGTTTTGACCTTAACAAAATAAAAAATAATTTTTAAAAAAAAATTTGCTTATAGACAAACCAAATTTTATTCAGAAATCTTTTATACTAAACATACTATCATTTCTACAAACAATTTTGCACAACAAAATGGATCTTAATGTATATATTCCGCCTGAGTCATCACACGTGTTTGAATTTTGCAAAGACGAAGCAAAAAGTCTCCAATCTTTCGTGGATATGACAACGCAAGCAGAAATCCGACACGACAACGGATGATTACTTCGTCTATACCCCAGAATACGATGAAGCTACATTTGGAGTGACGCATCGGATGTCAAAGCGGTTATACTTAAAATTGTTGGAGATATATATATATATATATATATATATATATAGAAGCAAGCTCTGAATGGTTTCAGGAGAGGCTAGTCGTAGGTAAAAAAAGAAGATTTTAACGGCCTTACAAAAATGCACATCGGGGAACTGGTTAAACAACTTGCAACCGGTAATCCTTCCCCGTCGAATTCAATAGAGTATTTAAGTTAGCCAAAAGGACTTCACTGTCACACCCCAACCAAAGGCAGAAATGCCGGGGTGCGAACTAATTCTTCACAGCTCACAAGTTACTATCATGCAATTGTAAAGTGACAATATCTAATTAATTTATTTAATAACAAATAAACATTTAAGTACGTCAACTATAAAGAAATTAAAAAACAAGATCAAATAATTCTTGAATAAGTTTTATTTCTAAAAGTCATCTCTACATGATTTTCATCTTGATAAATAATTCATCCTGATTATCTGCAAATGCGTACAAAATAGAATAAGTTTGTCAACACGAGGTTGAGTGAGAAAATCACCAGTTTTGACACTAACAATAATATATGTAAGAAAACCGCAAAACTGTTATTCGTGAGTATAAACAATCAAACCATCACATGTAACTATTGCAAAAAAAATAATGATGTGCGGGCTAAACCGTTGCCATGTGAATCAGGCGCTGGTTACCATGATAAAATTAATTGAGTTGTCGTTGAAACCATTGTCATGCGATCGGACGTCAGCCACTACGACATGATGTGATTATAATGATGGACCTCTCTGAATGTGATAAAATAAACAAATAAACATGTTAACAAATAGAAAATAGTCATTCAATTGATACACAACACAAATATTAACAATGTGCATTTGAGAATATAATATAATATGTAAATTGAAATTTGGTAAGCATAAGTCCCCAAAAGCATTTGAGAACAGTAAAATAGAAGAATGATTATTCATCTGATTAGATAAATAAAATATCAATGGATGATGTGAGAAAGTAAATTGTTAAACCCTTCGAGATTCACTAACAAGGATTCCTAATTAATAATGATAATATAAGTTAATTGTAAATAACATAGCTTGTACAATGGAATTAGGGTTTCGATGTGATTTGAATAACATTTGTGATTAGAATGTTATTTATTTATTTATTTATTTTTTTGGAACGACAAACTTAGTAACGTCTAGTACTCCGTACACGGCCCCCATTGGCTAAAGGTAGCCCGAGCCGGCCAAGAGATTAAACGAATATCTTCTATTGTTATTATATTGTAAAACCAGTATTATTGTTTATCATTTATTTATAAGATGATTATTACTTTTGTTATTAATAGAATCACCTTTAGTATAATAAACATATAGTCGAATTTATAAATAATTAGTTTAAATAAATAAATATGTGTTGAGATATACTATAATAATAAATGTTTATATAGTTAGTTAAATATATAATAATAAGATAAATATTTACATAGATAATTAAAACATGTAATATATATAATAATATTAAATAATTATAATACAAATGTTTAAATAAATAATTATCATAAAATATATATTTTGGAACCTTTAACGAAAATCTTACGGTAAAAAAATGTAGTTAATACGTTTAACACGTTTATCATACTTTTGTTAAAAAAAATAATACATATATATATACACATATACATATATAATGAATATAAGAAGTTTGTAAAAACGTTCAACGACAAGAATCACTAATAGTGATGTCGGGTTTTAATAAAATAATGTTTATTACATATTTAATATCAATTATAATGGATTTATAAACAATTTAAACCTTTAAAACAATTTAAAAAATAAAATAACAAAAACCGGGCTGAGGGGAAGGTTCGAACATGCGCCCCCCTGCCGGCCCCGGGTTTGAACACACACACACAAGCCAACTAGGTTGGTGTGTCAGTTAGTTACAATACAAAAACAATTAATAAAACACTGAAGCTCAAAACACCCCCAATTCTTATGAACACTAACAATCTGAATCGATCAATTTGTTATAAGTTTGTTTAATCAACGCTGGAGTTATTGTTATAGGGTTAAAGATGAATCAAAAACACATTACAATTACCTTAAACTATGATGAATTGAGTGTTTAATTGAATGAAATATGAACAGCTTGAACTGGAACTGGGATGATAAAGACATGCTGCTATGTTGAAATTAACTTTGGGGTTTTGATTCGCGATTATTAAAGGAAGGTGTGGATGAGAATAATTGAATTATTATAAACTATAATTGGTATAATAAGAATTAGGCATAAGACATGACAAATATTGATTAATGGTTAATGACCTTATTCCTTAATTACATCGTCGGTGTAGGTCATTTAAGCAAGGTAAACAATTTCAAATGATCAATTTCAAGTATATTACGAAGATTAAGGATCAAGAAAACAATATGGATTACGGTTTGGATCTTAAACGGGTTTGGATACGGGTATGGGTTTGAGTGAAAGAATATAATATATATTATTAAACAGATTTGCAATAAGGTCCCTAAAGTTCTTAGGTGGACACAATATGGGTTAAACTAAGGTTTAGGGTTAAAATTGTATATAATTTAAAGATATAATAATAAACAAAAAAATGAAATATAATCTAAATAATAAATATATTTATTGATTATAACCATACATGCAGTATGGTATTAGATACTTATTTAATAAATGAAAAACCGAGTTGTTACATTCACATGAATGTGTAGAATAATTTTGTAATGCCATAGTTATTTTTTATAGTGATGAATTATTGCGTAAACCGACTACCACGACATTTCACTTATGCACATGAAGAAAAACATTGACTTTCGGGATGCTAAGTAGTATCAACTGCACACACTAGGTTTGGAGGATGTGTTCGATCAGTTTGCAAGACCAATATATGGAAGGTGATCACCAATACCCAACGATTGCTCGAATGATTTGTCGTTTTTGCATGAACTCTTTGGTTTGCCCAGTTCAAACAACGGCATAAACGTAGCTATTATCTTACCGCTACCATGCTTTCTCTACGTTTGTGAAAGTGTTCCCATATCCAACTTAGACAAAACAAAAGAAGTTCAAAAAGTGCAAGCGTCGGCAAGAGAAAAGATGTCGAGTGAACTTTTGGTGTATTAAAAGCAAAATGTGGTATACTTAGGTGATCCTTCCGAGATCATTAGAAGGAGAAGGTTAGGAACCAGATGGATGTGTGCATTATATTGTAAAATATTATCATAAAAGACGATGGAAATATGATATCAATGGTCTACATAAGGGATCCTCCGACCTAGCCGATTAATGATGAGTATATCCTTGCGGAGTTACATTTAAGACTTCGAGTTGATATCATAGAACATCTTGCAAGTCTAAACATCTTGACACGGGCGAAGATTAGTTTAATTTAATTATTTGTGCATTTTTTAATTAAAAAGTATTGATTCTGATGAAATGTATATTTTTTTATATTAGAAAGGAAAAATAATAGTTCAATTCCTCCATGATTTTCCATACACCCCTTTTAATTCTCAAAAAATCTTTATAAACTCCATCATTTCATTCTACATTTGGGCCGATCATCATACTCGACATGGATTAGAAGATGGGGTGTTCAAGGTGGGTCATTCAAGGTGAAATTCGATAACAAGTAACCAACTCCATTCAGGGAAGATAATTCATCGGAAGTCGAGGCAGATGGAGGAACTGTAGATTTCTGGTTATTGTCCGTGGTGGTGAACGCTTTTGTCGTATGATGCTGGTGAATGATCAGGGAGAAGGGGGGGGGGGGGGTGGGGGGGAGTATTGGGAGTTATAATTAATTTATATTGCGAAACAAAAAATTAATTTTGTTTTAAGACTTGAGTTTTCATGTTAACTAGTAAATGGCCCGCGCGTTGCGGCGAAAGTGTTGATACACGTTAAGCAGCGCATCGCGATGGGCCGTTAATAAACATAAAGTTACTAAAGTTAATTTGTGTGCACTTTACGAGGCTCTAGTGTTAATAAAGTTTATATCGAAAAGTTTATAAACTTTTTTTTTACCTGCTAAATGTTACATTGCACAATAATTGAACCCTTAACCTTCTATTTAATAGCTTAACCACCATACCACCCGCCAAAGTATTTGGAAACATAGATAGAAATATGGACCTATTTATACAAAATTAAGTTTTTGTGAAGAAAACATATGAATATTTTATAAATGCCCAATGTGTGTTGGTCGTGCATTACGTGAGCTTGGTATTGAATAAAATTGATACCAAAGCATACGTATAAACATTGTTGTTTGCATTCAAAATTAAGAGTAACATTACGACATTACGTTGTGAAAAAAGGTTAAAATTATGTTGTATATGGCTCAAATCGGTTTCGAATGAAACTTATAGTGAAACTCGTTTGTATTCAAAATTTAAGTAAAATTACGTTGTGAAAAAAGTTAAATATCTTATCTTACAATTCTAATAAATAACTACTATTATATGCCACTTGTCACACTCTCATCCATTCTCATACTTTTTAACTCATTTTCTTAAATATGGATACTACATGGGTCATTACCCACCCACTTTATTTGTTATTCAAACCTCCTATCTTTTATCCAATCAAACCCTAGATACCAAATTTCTCCCAACACCATCACGTATGCCTTTTCATCGGCCCTCTCCATGGCTACCACCACCACCCCAAGTGCCGGCAACGAAATAGACTCTCTCCACGGCCACCACCGCCACAACTACTATCGCCCCCCTCCACTATATCTACTTTATATATACATATACGACGCAACGGTGGACCTCAAAACCCCTAAATCTCTTTCTCTCATCTTCACCCGGTAATATTATTATTAACTCTGTTGATTAAATTTTGATATTAGATTGATTGAAGGTTTAGGTTTAATATGTTCAATTTAAAATTTGTGTATTAATTAACTGTTTACAGATCATGTGTATTTGATATTATTATTATTATTACACATGAAGAAATCATCATTCATCTGACTTTTTCGGTATTATTATTATTATTATTCATTTCATATTTACAATTGATGCCAGTACACATAAATACGTTATTTCAGAAGTTAGGCATTGACTGCTGTAAATGTGTTTAAAGCATTATTGCTCATATATCTTATACAATGTTTCACATGCCTTTTAGTTACGGAATAATATTTTGTTATTACTGAGTTTGTGATAATCTATTTGACTGATATGTGTCCGTCAGAACTCGTGTGTGTGCAGTCGATGTTACCGTTACATAATGTGGTTGCTGCTGCGAGATTGACATCCTGTTTGAGCACTCCTTCAAGGAGTTGCAGATCTCTTTCACAAGGTACACACTGTTGTATCTTTCTTGGCGTCTAATATGCAAATATGTTGTTTTATTCAATGTTCATGTGAAAGTGTTTGCTTTTTGCTTATTATTTTTCATGTGAAAGTTTTATTTGATTCTGTGAAAGCAAATATGATTTTTACTTTTATATTAATATTGAATATAAAGTTTCGATTAATATTAATAATAATACGATTTTAAAAAAATGTATAAATCAATAATTTAATTAACTTAGAGTTTTACATGTAAGTTATCTATTAGTTTTCAAACTAATATCTATAACTAAGTTAGAGTTTTGTATGAAAGAAATCTAATAATTTGAGTAACTTATGGACCTGGTCAACTGTTTATATTAAGTTTGATGTTTAACATAAAATTAATAATAATACGATTTTTAATTTTAAAATGGATTATGGGATCACATATATGCATACGATTTAAAATGGATTATGGAATTACTAATATTATTATTATTATTAAAGCTTATTGCGTATTGATTATTTATTATTTGGATTCTGATAATATGCATAATAGTTCTGATGGAATAAACTTTGATGTGATAATATGCATACACGATTTTAAAACAGGATTGATAAGTTTGGTGTTTAACATAAAATTAATAATAATATGATTTTTTAAAATGTTTAATTATAAATCAATAACTTAAAATAATAATACGATTTGTTAAAACTTAATAATAATACGATTTTTTAAAATGTTTAATTGTTAACATAAGATTATTAATTATCTGGATTCTGATTATTATTATTATTAAGCTTATTGCGTATTGATTATTTATTATAGAGGTTTGTGATAATATGTTAAAGGTTGTTATTTATAACGGTTTAACGGGTTTGAGAAATTTAAAAATAAGTTTAATCAATATACTTTTTTAAGTGACTTTAAATTATAAATGTCATCCTTTAATTTTAATCAATATCTAAAATTAATTTTAATCCGCTCAATTTATTTTTCGGGTCTGTGTTATCTATCTATTATAATAAAAGCCTACCATTTTTGCTACTTGTCAATACCATAGTCTTCCTCATCTTTTTTTTTCAACCAATTTTCATATATGATGCTTATCTTTTAAGTCATTTTAATATATGACATTAAAATTAGGTTTATTCCAACTAAATCCATTACTACATATAATAAGTAATCTCCATATGGATTGACAGGAGACCATTAGTGAATTTTGAAGTGTTAATTAAAGTGCTTATTATGTTTATATTCAAAATAATAAACAATAAACATTATATTCATAATATGTGGAAACAATCGACTTTAACTAAATCCTGATAACGTCAGCGGCTAAGGCTTAGCCTTTAATACCTAAAAGTACATATATTTTAAAACTAAAAATTTTCAGGTTGACCCGAAACTTGGAATTCGGACCCAAGAACCAACCCGAATTACTTCGGTTCAGATTCGGGTTAGTATTTTCTTGGGTTCGAGTTTCTCTGGTCGAGTTAGTTTGGGTTCAGGTAAAGGTTTTTTTGGGTTGGGTTTCATGTTATAGGTAAAAGTGACAGCCATACTTTCAACGATGATAAGTAAGAATCACTACCTTCACTTTATGCAAACTTAAATCTTCTAATATTCTTCTAACTCAGAATAATCACTGTTATTTGAACATGGTTTTAATGTTAGTATGTATTTTTCATTTTCCTGGAAATTACATTCATATGAAATAAACAAATCATTTTGTTATATTTAAGTTTTCAGTTGTTATGTTGCTTGATTATACAATTTTTAATTGTAAAATATAAAGTCAATTAAAAATTTGTCATACACAGAATATTAATGACAACAAATTTATCATAATAAATTAATTTCAAATTGTAAAGATACTAGCAGAATTACCCGTACGTTGCGGCGGAAATTTGATCAGTATTAACTTGGTTCAGTTTATTATGACATTGACATAGTATCAACATTCACATAGCAACTGAAAAAAAAAATGAGACTCTATGTACTATATATATAAACCATACAAACTACTGTTATAAGTTCAAACAGTTATCATGGCTTAATTACAAATATGGCTCTAACTTCGAACTTGACATATTTACTCTTTATGTATGGTATATGAAAGCAAGACAACATAAGAAATTTGTCATAAAGGACGAATATCATGCATCCCTTGAGTCCCTTCAAACCTTCGTAAAATATAAAACGAATTTATACATTATTATATTTACCCAACAAAATCAAAATATAAAACACTGGCAGTATATATTACAAACAAACAAACAAACATGTTTATACATTATGTGTATAACTAAGACGTTGCTTATAATTTTTCAAAACCAAACATACCAGAAAGTCTTAACACCCATATCATTTATTTGTCCTAAACCGATGAAGAGATTCAGACACAAATTTAGACGAAGTTTTGATCAATTGAATTGGAACCTTTCATCACCGTTCAATCGAATTTAATCAAACACCAGTTTGTCTGAGTAATCTTGCGAAACTTAAAAAATCAATCGAATGAAGATTACAAAAATCAAAATTTGAAATCATCCTTTGATCAAGATTGGTTAAATTAACATGATCATTTAAAACGTCGCTTTTAATATTAAGAGAAATCTTCAATTGGAAACCAAAGTTAGGAATCAAAGGATATAACTGAATAATCAAAACCGTGGTTTTTTCAATGAATCTTCGATTATCGGAGAACACCCAGACATCCTTATTTGGAATTTATCCACACTAAACGTGAGGGGAACGGTATTGATCGTGAAGTTTGACAGAAACGGTCGTGTACAGAGGGGTGAATCAAGGGTATTACATGTTGATCATTCATATTGCAAATAATGAATGGCAAAATCAAATTCACACAACTAAACCCCTTATAGTAGAAATCTAATCGCAAATTTATATAAACGAAACATTATATTATAAAGAATCACAACACCAGAAGAAGAATGGAATGGGGAAGGGTGCGGTTGAAGAAATATATATGGAAGACACAGAATTAGTTGAAAGGGGGTATATATATTGAATCAATCGGTAGTTGCTCTGTTTATGAAACGACGTGATGGTTGGTCGGAAACCGTCGTAACGCTTTCCGTTAAATGGGACGTAGCAGTTGAAGATGAAATTTAAACCATTGCGTCTGTTTAAACCATAAATACATATATTGCTTTTAATATAAATTGAATGTTATTAATGAAGCCTAAATAATATGTTATGAAGAAGTAACCGTCGGAGATTGTAAAGAAACAAATTAACTGAGAGAGGGCTTTTATAGATATGAAGTGACGGTGGTTGAAAAAACGGTTGGATATGTGAAAGCAGTCTCAATATTTTATTATAATATATAGTATGAAAACAATATATAATGAAAGGTTGGGTTTTATTTGGATAGTGTAATTAATAATGTAAGTTTTTTTTTTAAAAAGCTAAAAATATATTTGCAACCAATTCTAAATGTAGTAGAGATAATTAAGAATTATTATATTATCAAAGTTCAGGTATATGGTTTTTGGCAATTAAAAAACATGTATTTTTCATTTACTGGAAATTACATTCACTATAAAATAAACAAATCATTTTGTTATATTTAAATTTTTGGTTGTTATGTTGCTTGATTATATAATTTTTAATTGTAAAAGATAAAGTCAATTAAACATTTGTCATACACAGAATATTAATGAATATTAATGAGAACAACAAATTTATCATGATCAATCAATTTTAAATTGTAAAGATACTAATGATGATTATGTCATCAAAGTTCATGTATATGGTTTTTGGGATAATCATGTTTTTTTTATAAACATGAGCAGATGTTCTCAAATGACATTATATTAATTGATTAAAAGCTATGATATTTTATGTGTATGAATATTTTTTTATTAGCATCATGGATATATATTATCATTTATCTAGAGTTGTAAGTACTTAGAGAACCTTTTTTTATCACACGGACAACTATATATGATTATATCAAGAGTTATAAGCTGGTCTATATGTTATTTTATTAAGAGTTACAAACAGACATAAACTAAAGATTTTGATTTTTGATAAAAGAAATGTATGCTTGCTAATACAATCACAAATGTAGTGTAAAAGAAAGTTTTTACCTATTTATAACATATTTGTGTAATATTAGTTATGTAATTTCTGTAATTTTAATTTAATTGTAATTGTATTAACAATATATGATCAATTTGTTAACTGCATTTCACTTGATGGTCAAAGTTTAAAATTTTCAACAATTACCCGTGTAATACACGGGCCTCAAACTAATGTATTATATATGAGTCAGATCGGTTTCGAATGAAACTTAAACTAAAACATAAATATTATAAGCATGTCGCAATAGAATATTTGGAACATGAAAAAACACAATATTTTCAAAAGTAGAATTTAACAAATTTTAGTTATAGAAACAGAAACCATGAAAATGAATTATTGAATATATGTTAAAGGAACTGAATATGACTATGTGTAACTAAAAATTAACTACAAACATAAAATAATAAAAATCAAAACTTGAAAGTAATTAAATTTCAACTACCTAGACAAATATATAAAAGTAAGTGCTTTAAATCATGAATAGTATATTTTGTGAGTTAACTAAAATATGTTTTTTAATATATACTAGCAAACGTTTCACGCCTTGCAGCGGGACGTTGATTAAAGATAAAGTTACTAAAGTTTGTCTGCACGTTATAGCGTAGATAAAAATAAGGATGTATTTATGTAAAGATAAGTTGTCATGAAGAAAACATAAAATTATATTTTATTTAACCATTTATTTTGGTCGCGCATTACGTGAGGTCGGTGTTTATTAAAAGGTATAAGGTATATTTGTTTGTATTTAAAATTTAAGTAGCATTACAACGTAAAAAAAAGTAAAAATATATTTCATCCGTTTCATTAAAAGTGTTCATATTTCCTTTTTTTATTTGTCTCATTACAATTGCTCACTTTCAAATTTAGTCAATTTTCAAGTTTATCTATAAAACACACACAACTAGTATTAATAAACAATATTAATATGCCCAATTTCCAAAAGCATTATTGTCATTTGGTAATAAAAAAAAGTAATCATTCGATCTATCTTGAACTTTGTGTTTTTCAAATCATGACACTTTAAGGGGGACGAATGGAGTATTATATTTTACTCGGGTCAGTTTCGAACGAAACTTATACTTAAAAGTAAATATAAATAATCACGTACTCACGTTGCAATGGTTTCATGAATAAAATATGCCATAATTAATTATAGGAATAATACAAAATATGTTAAAATGTTGAATTAATCTTGCAAATAAAACGTAAATGACCAACATAAAATATTACGTTAAATTGCAACTTCAAAATGAATTAATTTGTAACTACCTTGAAGTGCTCTATACACGTGTAAAAATATAGTTAGTTTATTTCATAAATAGTAAGGTTTATAAGACAATCAATATATAGTTTTTAATATACATAAATGATTTCATTTGTTACGAGTAATTAAGAGTTTTGTTTCAAGGTTTTCTAAAAGAATAAATGTATGTGGAGCTAAAGTCAACATTATGTATAAGTTTCTTTTAACAGCTTTTAGAAAAATAGATATTAAATTCATCTAAAACCTCATCATGAGGATTTTTACCCTCATCCCTTGGGATAGAGGGGGACACTAATATTGTTATACCAAAGCCCTTTTGTACTATAAGTACAGAAAAGATATATGAGCGGAAGACTGCAACCATTTTCTCATATTCCCTTTGATACAAAACCCTTTTATTGGAGGACAGCTTGTTGTGGCACATGCTAGCAAGTCGGGAAAGTGATACATTAAGATTTAATAGGGATGAGCATGGGAAAGTACCTGTATCCGTACCTGTACTTGTACCCGTTTGTACTTGAAGAGGTAGGTCCCTGCAAAGCCCAGTTGGACCCGCAAGACACACCTTGATGGGGTACGTCTGCGCAAAGACCAACTGGTTCCGCAAGACCCACCATGCTCAGAGAGATGAAGACCTTACACGCAGTAAGCCAGCTGTTCCCGCAGGAAAGCCTCCCTTGGTACAGTACCCTGCCTGTTCCCGCAGCTATGGGTACAAGCTGAGAAGGAAGGCTACCCGCACTAACAGTAAAGCTACACGCATAAGGCACTAACTCTTAATACTTCAGCAATGTCACCTGAAGAAGGAATGAGCAAGGCGGGAATATTCCCGCCCAAAAGAGCCAGTCCGTATGCTTCTGGAAGATCTTTTGTACTATACCTGCCAAGGTATGGACAAAATAGACAAGATCTGACCAAAGCAGCCCATGAACCAATCACAGGGTGACAGTTCACCGACAATAGTACGAGGAGGAGCATGCTCCAGTACAAAATGTCACTATCAGCCGCTGCCTACCCACCAACCCTCATCGTGGCACGTACATAGCCTGTAGTTGGTGGAAAAGGAATAGTACACAGCCGGCCATGTCACTATCAGCCGCTGCCTACCCACCAACCACCAGCATGGCACGTACGTAGCCCACAGTTGGTGGAAAAGGAATATTATACAGCTGGCTGTACCTGCTTGGAAACCTACCTTCGGCTATAAATACTCCAACACCTTGGAACGGTATGGGGAGATATCATCTGATATTATCTTATCTTCCCTAGCTATTTCTCTCAACATACACTTATATTCAGAGCAATCTAGTCTGATTCTCACGCCGGAGGGTGGTCACAAGGAGGAACCCCCCCTTCTCAGTGACGAGCTCACGATGTCTGTTTTGCAGGTCATCAGAAGAATAACCATCTTTGCAGGACCTAACCCTCGTGGGAAACATCTACTTAACCCTAAGATTATCCATAATCCGCCGGGGTTACATAGTGTTTCTTCATTGGCGCCATCCGTGCGTAAAAGCTAGAACTAATTCTTTTTCAGTTTTTTCAAAACCTCTGGAAAGATGGTTAAGGTTACTCCGATGCCAAGGCCAACGAGTGACCAAGAAACTCCGGTAACCACAACCCCAGCTACTGGGGGGAACACCGGCGAGTACACAATTTTTACGAACACTACCCCGGTTACCCAAGTCGGGGCAAATGCAGTAAACAATCCTTCACTGGGATTCACCGATACCCAGTTGGAGAGACAACAGACGAGGCTCCCCCGCCAAACACTTGATCAAGTTAAAGCGTGGGCGGAAGCACGTCAGAAGGAATTCCAAGCTGAGTTGGATGAACGCTTACGTTCACTCCAACTGGCTGACGAATTCGGAAGCACTCGACAACAGCTCAACATGAGCAATGAGTGCGAGTATTTGGACGATGATTGGGAGGAGTCCGACAGTGACGCAAACCCTCGTCATAGGGCGAAAGGGAAGCGCAAGGAAACAGACTTCCAACCGAGAAGGAATTTTGGAGAAACCTTCAAACCAAGGAACGCGGGGGGAAACCCACGTGACTTCTCCAAAACCTTTAGACCAACTGTTGCAAATGCGGGAACGTCCAAGTTTGCAAGGGACATTGCGGAAGCTATCGCCCCGAAGAGTGCCAAACAGATGTCCAACATCGGCACTTATGATGGTATATCCGACCCAGACGATCACTTGAACAGATTCATAGCGGGGGCAACCGTCAGCAACTGGACGGAACCCACGTGGTGTTATATGTTCCAGATGACGCTGGTTGGAGCGGCCAGGGCGTGGTTTGATCGTTTACCGGTCCACCACATCTATGATTGGGCGGACTTCCAACACAAGTTCAGCCACTACTTCAGTCAACAGAGGAAATATACTGAAGAGCAGTGGACGATCCTCAACTGCGTTAGAGAGGAGGATGAATCTTTACTAGACTTCATCACTCGTTTCAACTCGAAGAAGCTGAGTCTGGGCGCCATATGCGAAGATCTTGTTCGCGCCGCTTTCATCCAGGGCGCCGAATACCCAGAGCTTATCCGCACGTTGACAGGTAAAGACGGCATGCCATCCACATGGGATGCCATCATGACGGCGGCCAAGCGCTTTGCCAAAACGGAGAAGCAACTGGGTAGGAATCTTTCCCAGAGTACAAACCTCTACACGCAGAGGACTAGAGAAAACAACGTCCGGACCGCTCGGCAAAACAAAAAGAGGAAGCTAGGTATTTGGCAGTCAAGGGTAAACTTTGACACCTCATCCAACTCTCGCCCTCTAGTAGGCAGAAGGGAAAACACGCACCCATCAAGCCGAAACCCCCGGTGGACGCCACTCACCAAAGGCGTCACGGAGATATTTGCCACCGAGAAACTCCCATGGCCAAAAGCTCCAATGATCCGGCAGCGACATAACGCGGATCAGAGCAAATCCTGTGACTTCCACGGGACAAAGGGTCACACCACTGAGGAGTGTACATCCTTGAAGGATATTGTTGAAACATTCGTCAAGGATGGAAAACTTACACACCTTGTGGCATCAATCAAGAATGGAGGGAGGAATGATAACCGATACAAAGGCAACGGACGAAATCCCGTTGACATCAGCATCCACATGGTTCATAGTAACGTCAGAGGAAGAAAAAGACGAACGACAGAACCATGCGCGTGAAAGGAAGCTGAGGTGCGCTTCCCGCGAGTGCCAGGAGGACCCAGCAAAGAAGGCCCTATCGTCATCAAAAGCCAGCTGGGGCACTACATCACTTCCCGCACTCTTGCTGACAACGGCGCCTCGTCAACGGTTATGTACAGGCAGTTCTTCGACAAGCTAGACGACGAAGACAAGGAACGCCTGCAAAACGGTCTACGCCTCGATGGAAGGGTTCGATGGCAGCACAAACACCCCCTTGGGTATCCTATCTTTCCCCGTCACTCTCACGGACGGGAAACACTCCCGCACAGAAGACGTGGACTTTGTCGTAATGAGGAAGCCACACCACACATACGACATTCTCTTCGGGAGAGACGGGATGGCAAGATTCAATGCCGTGGTATCTTCAGTCCACGGCATGATGGGATGGCCAACAGCTGAGGGTGTAGCGATGATCACCGGTATTCCCCAGGTATGCATCGCATCATTCTCATCTAAACCCAAACCAAAGATGGCTAAACCAACCATCACCGAACCAGAAGAATGAGCCTTCAATGGCAAATACCCTGACCAGGCTGTTACCATTGGCCCAACAGTCACTGATCCTACGCGCACCTTACTCAAACGCTTACTACAGAAAAACGCTGACATCTTCGCGTGGACACCAGCTGACATGACTGGTGTACCTCGAAGTAAGCAGAGCATAAGCTCAAGTGTGACCCGGCTTTTACGCCAGTCATACAAAAGCGCAGAGTAATGGGGGCGGAACAAGCTAACGCGTGTAGAACCCAAGTCAAGGAACTCCTTGACGCGGGCATCGTACGCGTTAGCAAATATCAAACATGGGTCGCAAATCCCGTCATGGTACCGAAATCTAACAAACAATGGCGCATGTGCATAGATTTCAAAGACTTAAACAAAGCATGCCCCAAAGATTGTTACCCGTTACCCGAAATTGACCTTAAAGTAGATTCGTTAGCACCGTTTCGCCTTAAATGCTTCCTTGATGCGTATAAGGGGTACTATCAAATCCACATGGCCGTTGACGATCAGGACAAAACCGCATTTCGGACGCCCGATGGCACATTTTGTTATCAAATGATGCCATTCGGACTTAAGAATGCCGGGTCCACATACCAACGCCTGATGGACAAAGAGTTTCATGCCCAAATTGGGAGGAACTTGGAAGTCTACATGGATGACTTGGTCATCAAAAGCCCTGAGCCAGAAGAAATGTTGAAAGACATCGAAGAAACTTTCAACACGCTCAGAAAGATAAACCTGAAGCTCAATCCGAGCAAGTGTTCCTTTGGGATGGAAGAAGGGAAGTTCTTAGGAGTCATTGTTACTAAAGATGGCTTCAAAGCGAACCCTGAAAAGGTCGAAGCCATTATCAAAATGGAATCACCTACTACCATCAAGCAAGCTTAGACACTGAATGGACGACTAGTCGCACTTAACCGCTTTTTGGCAAACCATGCGGATAGGTAGTTCCCATTCGTGTCAACATTGAGAAACCGTTTAAAAAAACGCACTTCCGCTGGACACCAGAAGCGGAAGCAGCTTTTCAGAAAATTCGGTCACGCTTGATCGAACTCCCAACGCTCACAGCACCAGAAACGGGGGAGGAATTAATCCTATACCTTTCCGCCATAGATAGAGCAACCGGGGCAGTCCTGCTAGTAGAGCGAAAAGGCATCCAGATGCCAATCAACTATGTTAGCCGTGTCCTAACAGACGTAGAAACCCGGTACTCTACCCTGGAAAAATTAGTCTTAGCACTTGTACAGGCTTCACGCAGGCTAAGACGATATTTCTAAGGTCACCCAATCACATTCTCACCAACTTCAAACTTGCAAACGTTCTAGGCAAACCCGAATTGTCAGGACGCCTAGCCAAATGGGCAATAAAATTGGGAGAATACGCGATAAAGTACAAGCCAAGACCAGCCATAAAAGGCCAGGTCTTGGCCGACATTATTGCAGAAGTCCCCGCTTCGCTGGAGAAAGAGTGCCAGGAGGAGGCTCAACCCTCTCCAGCACAGGACATCGATGATGTCTGGCGACTCTACACTGATGGAGCAGCCAACAACGAGGGTTCAGGCGCAGGGTTGAAACTAACCAACCCAACAGGCCAAGAATACACTTACGCTATTCGACTGGATTTTCCAAGTACGAATAACGAAGCGGAGTATGAAGCATTCTTGGCTGGGCTGAGAATTGCGCGTAAGATGGGAGTGAAAAACTTGGAAGCCCACGTGGATTCCATGTTAGTAGCCAACCAAATAAACGGGACGTACACGGCCGTGAACGACACAATGGCCCTGTACCTCGCACAAGCAAAAACCCTTATGCGCGATTTTAACGATTGTAAAGTCATACACGTCAAGCGTAGCGAAAACAAATCTGCGGATGCGTTAAGCAAGCTTGCATCATTAGCCTTCACCCACTTGGGAAAGGACATCCGCATTGAACTTCTTGGAGCACCATCAATCCCGCACAAGGAAATCTGTGTCATCCAAACCGGTACAGAAACGTGGATGACACCAATAATAAATTACTTGCGGCGGGTATACTAACAGAGTCAAAAACACAGGCAAGAAAAATACGCTGTAAAGCACTGAACTATCAACTCATCGATGACATCCTTTACAGACGTAATTTTCTTGGCCCACTCCCAAGATGCGTGGACAACCAAGATGCTGGCTACCTCCTAAGGGAAGTGCACGAGGGCATCTGTGGAGTAGACGCAGGTCCACGCGCTGTTGTAGCTAAGCTAAACCACGCAGGATACTTTTGGCCGGGGATGCATACGGATGCGCTGGCATACATCAGAAAGTGTAGGTCTTGCCAACTCTACGCACCCAACACGCATCGCCCGAAGAATGAACTTGTTCCAGTCACCTCTTCATGGCCATTTCAGAAGTGGGCCATCGATGTGACAGGCCCATTTCCCACAGCAGCATGGAACGTTCAGTTTCTAGTGGTAGCCATCGACTACTTCACCAAGTGGATAGAAGCAAAACCCTTAGCCCAAACAACCACAAAACATATCAAAAAATTTATTTGGGAATTTATTATTTGTCGTTTTGGACTTCCACAGAATTTGGTGAGCGATAACGGCACCAACTTTGCTGACAAGAAGCTACAAAAGTGGCTGGAAGAACTTCAAATCACCCACACCTTTACCTCAGTGGGGCACCCGCAGGGTAATGGTGAGGTGGAAAGAGCAAATAAGAGCATCGTCGACGGCATAAAGAAAAGACTCTTGGAACACAGATCCGGCTGGGTGGACGAAGTTCCACACGTCCTTTGGGCAAACAGAACGCTGAAAAAGGCAAGTACGGGAGAAACCCCGTTCAGCCTCACTTATGGCACTGAAGCCATGGTCCCGGTCGAAATTGGTCTACCCTCACCAAGGGTCTTGACTCAGCCAGAAGACAATGATGCAGAAAGACGGTTAGACCTTATGCTAACCGAAGAACGCAGAGACTTAGCCGCAACGCGTGAAGAGAATTACAAGTGACAAATGCAAAAATACTACAACACGCGGGTAAAACTCTGCAACTTCAATGTAGGAGACTACATATTGCGTAACAACGAGGCTTCGAACCAAGAGCGCCCAGGAAAGCTGGCCCCGGTCTGGGAAGGACCATACATTATCAAAGAAGTTTTGGGAAAGGGCGCATACCGGCTCGAAAGGCTCGATGGCACCCCCATCCCAAGAACATGGAATGGAGCTCAATTACGCAAATGTTACTTTTAGATCAATTCCAAACTTGTAAAGAAAAGGCCTAGAGCCACTTCTAATGGAAATGATTCTCCTTTATCACATTGTGTTGATAACCTTACCTTTATACTTACGAACTTTCCACACTGATATGCCGGTATTCACCGCATAAATAAATGTGAAAAGAAGTAAGTCGTTGCGTGTGAAAGGCGGCAAAACCCGCATAAGCATAAAAACGGTAAAAATTTCTAAGGAAAAGATGAGGAAAACCTTCACGCAGGTCAGATATAGGTAAAGTTTAGCCATCCTACTAAGTGAAAGTGACGGTCTTACCCGCACAATCACGAAAGAGGAAGCAAAACTTTAACCTATTATCTGTCACGTTGAAAGGTTAACTTATCCAAAGTACTCAAGAAATTGCTAAGTTAAACTAAAATATGAGTGAAAACATATAAGGTTTACAAGGCAAGGCATTAACAAATAATTTATATTCCATCAAAATTCAAATATTACAAGAATTGTTGGGCATATACCCGCATACAAAAATATAAATCTATTCTAACAGTGGGAAGGGATCTAAAGGATCAAGCTTCAGGACCACTCCCGCTTGAACCCGCACCATCAGTTGAGTGTGGCGGTTCAAGGAAAGCCTTGAGAATAGCTAGCCCATCATCAGCAGCAGCAATCTCGTTCACCTTCCCCACCACCGGATGCGGGAAAGCAGCATACTGATTCACTGCTTGGTCATAAGCAGCTTCAGTATCCACGTCATAATGAGGGAAGTTGGAAGGCAGGATGCCTTGTTCAACAAACCCTAGACCAAGTAGGAACCCAGCCTTTTCCTCATCCTCATGAGAAGCGTTGAGGGCTGCGCTCATAGCATCGTCATAGGATGTGTTCGTGAGAACCCGATGCACAACCTACAAAATAAAAATATATTAAAAACTTTTCTAAGTATAAAGAAAAGCGTGAAGAAACTACGGAACTACGCATACCTGCGACAACGCTTCTCGTAGAAGCCACTCCTTGGTGACCAGAGCCTCCTGGAGGGCAGCTTGAGCTTCATCACGGGCACGTTCGGCTTCATTTTTAGTAAGGTTGGCAAGCAACACATCTTTAGCTGCAGCCTCTTCAACGCCCTTCAGCTTACGCTCAGTGCGGTCAAGCATGCCCCTCTGGTCCATGATCTCTTGGAGCTTTTTGGCGTCTTCCATGGCCAAGGCATCATGAGCCTGCTGGAGCTTCTCTAATCTGGCCAAAAGTTCTTCAACTTCAGTGCGTAGAGGCTCAGCAACAGCTTCAGCCTTGGTGGCCCTTTCGGTTGCGTTCCGTGCAGTCTCCTTAGCCAACCTAAGCTGTTCGTTAACAGCTTGGGTAGCCTTGGAACGGGCCTCGAGCCGGGCCTGAACTTCAACCTCGAGGGCCTTGAAGGCCTTTTCCTTCTCCGCAGCAATGGCGGCAAGTCTCCTGTTCTCCTCCCGGATAGCCCGCGCCTGACCCACTTCCTGGCTATGCGCCGTCTTTAACTTGTCGTTTTCACGACAAAGCAACTCGACGCGCGGCTGCATTCGGGCAAGGAGAATCCGAAGCTCATTCGTCAGCCTACCCTCCTGGTAGCTAGACATGGCTTCCCCCAACGCACCACTTGGGGCGGCGTGGCGTGGCCATTCAACACAATCCGCAGCAGTCCGGAGGGTCGTTCCCCGGCGGATACTCCACCGAGGAGCGTACACCTCGTTGGAATCACGTACTGCAATATAAAAAAAAGTAAAAAAAAAAAGATGATAGAAGGGATAAGGCCAAAATATCCCCACGCACCTGTAGGGTCGACAACAGGTCGATAGGCACCAAACCCATCACCTGAACCTAAAGGATATCCATCCAAAAGGTCAAGGAGATGGGAAGGAGGCAAAGATAGGCTAGAAGCCCCAACCCTGAACGTACCTGAGGGACCGGCCGTAGTCGCCGGCGCCGGAGGAGGCATTGTAGAGGCCCCTGCGATAGAAACCAACGAAGGTGAACTCACTGGAGGTGAACTCACAACCGTGGCCGTCGCTGCGGAAGAACCAGCAGGAAAAACCACCGCCGGCTCAGTGAAGGATTCCGTGAAGATGGCACTGACAGCCGGCGGAGATGATGTTACAGTTGGAACAGTTGCCTCAACGGGATGAGCAACTAAACCAATGCTGCAAACAGGCGCAGCCGCCTGGGTCATCACCTCGGGTAGGTTGACCAAACCTACCGTCATGGGTCCAGAGATGCTCCTTCCCGCTCCACTCTGGAATACGGTTGCATCCACGCCTGCACGAAGACAAGATATATAAGTATGATGGCGGAAAGATATGCAGTTAAGCTGAATATAATTTATACATACGAGTTTTCTTGAGCTTGAAGGTTCTGACAGGCGGGGACGAACCCGATGGAGCCGGCCTCTTCATGCCGGTCACCTCGTCGTACTGGGCTGCCCGGAGGTGACAGCTGTCTCAACCTCCGGAACAGTGGTCTCACCATCACCAGGGTTCCCCACTGCCTCCTCGCTCTCGGTCTCCGAGTCAGACCGGTTCCCCTGATCGGCAGTGGAGGCAACCTTCGACTTGCCCTTCGCGCCAGCAGCCTTCTTCTTCCTCACGAAGAAAGGACCATCTGCGGATTCCTCATCAGAAGATGACAAAATTAGAGGAATTCCAGCAGAGGTTTGAGCATGGAGAAGGCGGGGGTTAAAGAAACCCTTACCTGGCCGCGTGGCGCTCAGAATCTCGTGGCCTGGCGGGTTGACCTCCACAAACCGATACGCCGTTTGCTCCAGGATGGGCAACTCGTTCTCATCAAGAGCACGAGTACCCAGCCAAGCGGGACCACCGCTCTCACGCGGTTGCAGAAGCGACTGCAAGTTGTTTCCCTCTGAAAATAAAAAGAAAGAAATGGTTAGAACAAAAACCCTAAATTAGCAAATAATATGAAGCATACCGTAAGGGATATAGTTCAAACCGTATTCGAGGACGATGGGAATCTGTGGCGCCTCTGCCCCAGCACCTTTCCACACCCGGCTCATACCGAGCATCACCATCCCAGACTCCGCAAATCGGTAAACCGGAGTCTGGATCCGGGAGATCTTGGTAAACCATTCTGCCTCCTGGTAGTTGGAGGCGTGAAGGTTGGGGAGTGCTCTCCCGTTCTTGAATGTCATCGCAATAGGGACGACACGGGCAGAGATATAGAAGAACTCCCGCTTCCAAGACCGAAGACTGCTCTCGGTAGCACAGATCTTCAAACCCTTGATCCGAGTGACCAAGGTGTACCAGCCTTGGATGCACCTCCAAGAGTAGAAGGTCATCAGGTGGTCGACGCGGGGCTCCACACCCAGAATGAGGCACACCCATTCAAAATGGCGGATCTTGGCGATCGCCATTGGGTGTACCTCCATCAAGTGTACACCGTGTTTCTCCAAAACACGGTACACACACTTCATCAATGGGAACCTGAGATTCCCATAGATGAAGAATGCAGCATACACCCCTATCTTGCCCTTGGGGGCATCGTACACCGTCTGGTGAGGCTCAGGAAACTCAGGCTCGAAAGGCTCGAGCATGAACTTCTTGACGATGTACTGATAAAGGTCGACGGAAAGAGCACACTGGCACTCGCCAGCAGTACTCTTATCGTTCTTGTCAGAAATGGACGTTGGGTTCTCGATATACACGTCGGACTCTTCGGCGGTGACTTCTGGATCGTGAAGGGAAGACATGTTGGGGATGGAAAGAAGAACGATTTCAGGAGAATGCTCGACAAAAGTTAGAGTATTCGCCGGAAATCACTTAGAAGAAGAAGGAAGTGAAAGTGTGAGTTGAGATGCATCCCCTCCTCCCTTTATATACTCAACGCAATGAATGCGATTAATTTAATGCGGAGAGAGGAAAGCACAGGAGCAATGAGAAGATGACACATGGAAAGCAAGCTGGCAACAGCTGTCGACAGGACGCGTGCCGTAAAATTCGCGCCCACGCGCCTGAAAAGCGTCTGGAGTGACCATATAATGTCACGTCGCCATAACTTCCTGCATGTCCTGAAACTGTCAGAAGAAACCGTCGGAAGACGCTAACGTCCCTTCAACAGTTTTGACTGTTCTTATCCTTTCACCAACTCTTCGAATTTCAAAGAGATTCAAAAAGACTCAAAAATAAGAGGGAATATACCCCCTTACCTTGGGAAGTAAAAAACCATAAGACAAGTGCGGGTACAGTGTCAAGGCGAAACCCTTCACATACTTAGCACTTGCAGGGAATTGAAGCCAAGAAGGATCTTATGGGCCGTGCTTGCGGAAAGGGAAATAACACCTCAGCATAGCGGGAACGTTGAGAACTAGCTTGTTTGAAACTTCAAGGCGGAATTGGTGGTTTAACATAACTGATCACTATGTCCAAAACTACCAAAACCTCGTGGATAGCCTATACAAGTGAAACTCAACGCTCCCGACTTGCGGAGAGGTTAAACACCTACACGCATCATAACCAAAGATCAGGCAGAAAAGTCGGGAATTTCTGCAAGTGACATTAGGAAAACCGCGGGAAGAATCCCCACGGAAAACCTTAAAAAACAAAAACCTCTTTCAAAACCCCTTGCTTAAAGTCCAAAAGTTCACCTCACTAATTCATGAGAAGAACAATGGACTGGGGGGACTTGAAGAGGTAGGTCCCCGCAAAGCCCAGTTGGACCCGCAAGACACACCTTGATGGGGTACGTCTGCGCAAAGACCAACTGGTTCCGCAAGACCCACCATGCTCAGAGAGATGAAGACCTTACACACAGTAAGCCAGCTGTTCCCGCATGAAAAGCCTCCCAATGGTGAAGTACCCCGCCTGTTCCCGCAGCTACGGATACAAGCCATCAGGGAAGGCTACCCGCACTAATAGCAAGGCTACCCGCACAAGGCACTAACTCTCAATAATTCAGTAATGTCACATGAAGAAGGAATGAGCAAGGCGGGAATACTCCCGCCCAAATGAGCCAATCCGTACGCTTTTGGAGGATCTTTTGTACTATACCTGCCAAGGTATGGACAAAATAGACAAGATCTGACCAAAGCAGCCCATGAACCAATCACAGGGTGACAGCTCACTGACAACAGTACGACGAGCAGCACGCTCTAGTACTTAATGTCACTACAGCTGCTGCCTACTCACCAACCCTCATCGTGGCACGTACATAGCCTGTAGTTGGTGGAAAAGGAATAGTACACAGCCGGCCATGTCACTATCAGCCGCTGCCTACCCACCAACCACCAGCATGGCACGTACGTAGCCCACAGTTGGTGGAAAAGGAATATTATACAACTGGCTGTACCTGCTTGGAAACCTACATTCGGTTATAAATACTCCAACACCTTGGAACGGTATGGGAAGATATCATCTGATATTATCTTATCTTCTCTAGCTATTTCTCTTAATATACACTTATATTCAGAGCAATCTAGTCTGATTCTCACGCCGGAGGGTGGTCACAAGGAGGAACCCCCCCCCCCCTTCTCAGTGACGAGCTCACGGTGTCTGTTTTGCCGGTCATCAGAAGAATAACCATCTTTGCAGGACTTAACCCTCGTGGGAAACATCTACTTAACCCTAAGATTATCCATAATCCGCCGGGGTCACATAGTGTTTCTTCAGTACTTGTATCAAAAATCAATAAAAACGCGTATCAATACTCGTACCAAAATTTTCGATATGGTACGAGTACGAGTACGCGTATTTTGATACAATACCCGTTTTTGTACCACTTTGCGTTTTTATTTCCAAATTTCGACGATCTTGAAACCGGAACCGGTACAAGTAGCAAACAACTTGGAATTAGTTCGAGCATCGGTACTTGCACAGGGGGGGTACCAAATTAGTACATGTACCAGATTGGCCATCAATTTAATGATAAGATAGTATTGAAGAACCTTAACTCGGTCGCTGACTTTAACTGATTTGTTTGTTGTTTGTGTCTTAGATGTTATATTATTTAATTTTAAAGAAACGTTTGGTAGTTGTTCAATAATAACATGGTTAGAGAATTTATTTTATATATTAAATATGAAGAATCTCAATTAAACCCTTATATAATCCAAACATGTACAAAATACCAAATGTATTCGTACCGTACCAGTACCTGTACCAAAATTCAACAAAAATGAGTACCAATACCCGTACCGAATAGGCTAAATCGGTATGTGTACGGGTACGGTACGAGTACAAGTACGGGTATTTGAGACAAAATGTTCATCCCTACATTAAGAGGAAAAGGCGGAGGCAATGTTGTATATGGTCCTGATCATGTTAACCTTCCGATAATCAATCTTCGTAGGGGCTGCTAGATTGTAAATGCTTCCTTACTAGCAGTTATACCCCATTATCCTCATATAAGAATAGCATATTAGATATTAGATTTTTGGGAAAATTCCTAAAGTAAGCGTTTATGAAAACGTTTTTCAGGTTTTAAGTGTCATTTACAAGAAATTCTCAAAATAGGCATTATAAACTAGTCGTGACGAGTAGTTTATGATTACATACGAGTAGTTTGTAGAAAAAATTAAAACTTGCCATGTGCCCTTAAATTAACCGTAACGAGCAGATTCACTAATCATTACTCGTCACGACTAAATAAGTTTCATGCCTCGTAATCAACTCCCACGAGTAATTCATACGTCCTTTAGTCGCGGCGACTAGTTTACCTGGTTTACATTCCCTACACGAGTAGTTTATTAGTAGTTAACTTGTCACGACTAGTTTAACCTTACAATCTACTCGTCACGACTAAAGAACTTATGAATTACTCGTGAGCAATGATTACGAGGCATAAAACTTATTTAGTCGTGACGAGTAAATGGTTAGTAAATCTGCTTGTTATGGTTAGTTTAAAGACACGTGTCAAGTTTTAATTGGTTATACAAACTACCCGTCACGACTAGATTAAAATACCTATTTTGAGAATTTCTTGCAAATGACACCTTAAACCTGAAAAACGTTTTCATAAACGCTTATTTTTTATAATTTTCCCCAGATTTTTTACACTATTTCACACACCTATCTTATTTACTTCTAATTCTATTTCACATTTCATAGAGGGACTCGAACCCTTGGCTTCTTATGGAGGCTGCTAAGATACATGAATGTATGCTCATGATGATCAGGGCTGGGCCATTATGTTACTGGAAAAAGCTAGGGCTTTGAGCAAGTTATGGCACCATCTTAACCAAACAAAAACTATTTATTATTTGTATTGGGCCAAATTCTTTTTTAAAAATGGGCTGCATTAAGAGCCTGTTTAGAGAGAACAAGACTAAAAGTCTTAAAAAACTAATCGATAAATCGATGTATTAATAGCACATACATATATTAATGGCTCGGAGTAGTCGTCGATCTGTTGTTACTCAAAAAGATGAAGAGGCCTTATTGGTCGATGGTTTACCTTCAAGTGCCAATGAAACATATTCCACCAATCGGCTTTCGTAATTTCTTCTTGAACAGTTTCAGTTTTATTTTAGTTTTTTCAGGGATTTTATCGTAAAGCATCCGAACCCGATCACTTAATCTAAGAAACCATTATCTGTTCTCAGCTTTATTGAGTTAAATTGTTAAAGTTTGAATTTGATCTTGATTTTAAAGTGAGGCCCTTGAGATATCACTGAAATCCAATGGAATTTGATATAGTATATAGTTAATTCAATATTATTGCGAAAATAGATAAGCAACTTCAGTTTCAACTTTCAACTTTCAACTAAGCATTATTTCTAACGGCCATCCTTCCTTTCTTAGTTTCTTGATGAACTACTCGTTCAATCATATTTTACCGGTCTTCGGGTCCATTTTGAGAGCATGAATTAGTTTGTCACAGATTATGAGTTGACGTACTTTGTCACAAATTATGTACGGTACTCATCTAAGGCCACTATTGTTTTGAAATTTAAGATGTTGATGCTTTCGGTATCATAAATTTGAATCAAGTGGGAAACCCTTATTGAATTAACCGAGGAAAAAGATGTTATACAGCGAAGACACGCTAACATGAGAAAGTGGGAGATGACAGTGATGCTAATTGTGTAATTTAAAACATTTAGCTTGAACTGGATTTGGAGGTGTAATAAGTTGTATTTTCGGTTTTCACTTGTAACATTATTATTTTCGTTTCTGAAATTTATATTGTTAGTTAAAATGTTGTTTTGTAAACACCAATAGTAGATACTTTTCAAGTGAAGTAATAAGCATGTTGTTATACTCACCCGCTAAAATAGTTGATCAGCTAACTTGTTTACTATCCGTTAAACAAATCGGTCACATGAATTGTGTTTAGGTTACACGATTTTGGATATTGAAGAAACACTAAGTGACCCCTGCAGATTACGGATAATCTTAGGGTCAAGTAGATGTTTCCCACGAGGGTTAGGTCCGGCAAAGATGGTTCTTCTTCTGATGACCTGCAAAACAGACACCGTGAGCTCGTCACTGAGAAGGGGGGGGGGGTATCTCCTTGTGACCACCCTCCGGCGTGAGAATCAGACTAGATTGCTCTGAATACAAGTGTATATTAAGAGAAATAGCTAGAGCAGATAAGATATGTGATGGTATAAGATAGTATATGAGAGTATATGATAAGATGTGATACCGTTCCAAGGTGTTGGAGTATTTATAGCCGAAGGTAGGTTTCCAAGCAGGTACAGCCAGCTGTATAATATTCCTTTTCTACCAACTGTGGGCTACGCACGTGCCATGCTGGCGGTTGTTGGGTAGGCAGCGGCTGATAGTGACATGGCCGGCTGTGTACTATTCCTTTTCCACCAACTGCAGGCTATGTACGTGCCACGATGAGGGTTGGTGAGTAGGCAGCGGCTGATAGTGACATTAAGTACTAGAGCGTGCTGCTCGTCGTACTGTTGTCAGTGAGCTGTCACCCTGTGATTGGTTCATGGGCTGCTTTGGTCAGATCTTGTCTATTTTGTCCATACCTTGGCAGGTATAGTACTAAAGATCCTCCAGAAGCGTACGGATTGGCTCATTTGGGCGGGAGTATTCCCGCCTTGCTCATTCCTTCTTCAGGTGACATTACTGAATTATTGAGAGTTAGTGCCTTGTGCGTGTAGCCTTGCTATTAGTGCGGGTAGCCTTCCCTGATGGCTTGTATCCGCAGCTGCGGGAACAGGCGGGGTACTTCACCATTGGAAGGCTTTTACTGCGGGAACAGCTTGCGTACTGCGCGTAAGGTCTTCATCTCTCTGAGCATGGTGGGTCCTGCGGAACCAGTTGGTCTTTGCGCAGACGTCCCTCTTCAAGGTGAGTCTTGCGGGTCCAACTGGGCTCTGCTGGGACCTACCTCTTCAAGTCCCCCCAGTCCAATGTTCTTCTCATGAATTGTTAATAAGTGAGGTGAACTTTTGGACTTAAGCAAAGGGTTTTGAAAAGGGTTTTTAGTTTTAAGGTTTTCCGTGGGGATTCTTCCTGCGGTTTTCCTAATGTCACGTGCAGAAATTCCCGACTTTTCTGCTTGATCTTTGGGTATGATGCGGGTAGGTGTGTAACCTCCTCGCAAGTCAGGATCGTTGAGTTTCACTTGTGTAGATTCTCCACGAGGTTTTGGTAGTTTTAGACATAGTGATCAATTATGTTAAACAACCAATTCCATCTTGGAGCTTCAAACAATCTAGTTCTCAACGTTCCCGCTATGCGGGGATGTTATTTCCCTTTCCACAAGCATGGCCCAGAAGATCCTTCTTGGTTTTAATTCCCTGCAAGTGCTAAGTATGTGAAGGGTTTCGCCTTGACACTGTACCCGCACTTGTCTTACGGTTTCTTGGTTACCAAGGTATTCTTGGTTTCAATTCCCTGCAGGTGCTAAGTATGTGAAGGGTTTCGCCTTGACACTGTACCCGCTCTTGTCTTACGGTTTCTTGGTTACCAAGGTAAGGGGGTATAGTCCCTCTTATTTTTGAATCTTTGAATCTTTTTGACTTGCTTTATAAACGTTATATGACTTGCTCATGCATATTATAGTTTAATTTGGCACTTGTTTTGCCTCATAAACAATATATGATTCGCTCGTGCATACTTTAGTTTAACTTAGCAATTTTCCAAGTGTTTTGGATAAGTTAACCTTTCGACGCGTGGTTATCAATAGGTTAGTGTTCAGTTTCCTCTATCATGATTGTGCTGGTAGGACCGTCACTTTCATTTAGTGGGATGACCAATCTTCACCTATAACTGACCTGCGTGAAGGTTTTCCTCATCTTTTCCTTAGAAATTTTTTCCGTTTTGTGTTTATGCGGGTTTTTCCGCCTTCCACACGCAACGACTTACTTCCCCACTTATTTATGCGGTGAATACCGGCATATCAGTGTTTTGAATAAGTTAACCTTTCGACGCGTGGTTGTCAATAGGTTAATGTTCAGTTTCCTCTATTATGATTGTGCGGGTAGGACCGTCACTTTCATTTAGTGGGATGACCAAACTTCACCTATAACTGACCTGCGTGAAGTTTTTCCTCATCTTTTCCTTAAAAATTTTTGCCGTTTTTTGTGTTTATGCGGGTTTTGCCGCCTTCCACACGCAACGACTTACTTCCCCACTTATTTATGCGGTGAATACCGGCATATCAGTGTGGTCAGATCATAAGTATAAATGTAAGACCATCAGCGTCAATGTGATTTGGAGAATCATTTCTATTAGAAGTGGCTCTAGGCCTTTTCTTTACAAGTTTGGAATTGATCTACATGCAGCCTGTGTAATTGAGCTCCCTTCCATGTTCTTGGGATGGGGGTGTCATCGAGCCTTTCGAGCCGATATGCACCTGGTTCGGAATCTCGTTGTTTACGCAGTATGTAGTCTCCAACATTGAAGCTGCAGTTTCATCCGTGTTTTCCCCAACTGGGGTTCTACACGCATTAGCCTGCTTAGCGTCCATTACGCCACGAGGTGAGTGAGTTTCCCATTTCTGACGAATGCTTCGACGACGTCCTTCAAGGCTACGCATTCCTCCGTGGTGTGGCCTTTTGTCCTGTGGAAGTCACAGGATTTGCTTTGATCAGCGTTTGGACGCTGTCGGATTATTGGAGCCTCTGGCCATGGGAGCCTCTCGGTGGCAAATATCTCGGTGACGCTTTTGGTGAGTGGCGTCCATCTGGAGTTCCGGTTCGACGACTGCATGTTATCCTTTCCGCCTAACCGAGGGTGCGAGCCGGATGAGGTGCCAAAGTTTACCCTTGACTGCCAAATACCAAGCTTCCTCTTTTTGTTTTGTCGGGCGGTAAGGACGTTGTTTTCTCTTGTTTTTTGAGTGTAGAGGTTTGTACTCTGGGGAAGATCTCTACCCAGTTGCTTTTCCGTTTCCGCGAAGCGTTTAGCTGCTGTCATGATGGCATCCCACGTGGATGGCATGCCATCTTTACCCGTTAAGGTGCGGATGAGCTCTGGGTCTTCCGCGCCCTGGATGAAAGCAGCGCGGACAAGATCTTCGCTAATAGTGCCCAGACTTAGCTTCTTTGAATTGAAGCGCGTGATGAAGTCTAGTAAAGACTCATCTTCCTCTCGGATGCAGTTGAGGATCGTCCATTGCTCTTCGGTATACTTTCTTTGTTGACTGAAGTGTTGGCTGAACTTTTGCTGGATGTCTGCCCAATCGTAGATGTGGTGGACCGGTAGACGGTCGAACCACGCTCTGGCTGCCCCAACAAGCGTCATTTGGAACATGTAACACCACGTGGGTTCCGTCCAATTGCTGACGGTTGCCCCCGCTATGAATCTGTTCAAATGATCGGCTGGGTCAGATATACCATCATATGTGCCTATGTTGGACATTTGTTTGGCACTTTTCGGGGCAATTGCTTCCGCAATGTCCTTTCAAATTTGGACGTTCCCGCATTTGCAACAGTTGGTCTGAAGGTTTTAGAGAAGTCACGTGGGTTTCCACCCGCGTTTTTTGGTTTAAAGGTTTCTCCAAAATTTCTTCTGTGGAAATCTGCTTGTTTACGCTTCCCTTTCACCCTATGGCGCGAGTTTGCGTCACTGTCAGATTCTTCCCAATCTTTATCATACTCGCACTCATTACTCATGTTGAGCTGTTGTCGAGTGCTTTCGAATTCGTCAGCCTGTAGGAGTGAACGTAAGCGTTCATCCAACTCAGCTTGGAATTCCTTCTGACGTGCTTCCGCCCACGCCTTAACTTGATCAAGTGTTTGGCGGGGGAGCCTCGTCTGTTGTCTCTCCAACTGGGTATTGGTGATTTCCAGGGGAGGATTATTTACTGCACTTGCCCCGGCTTGGGTAACCGGGGTAGTGTTCGTAAAAATTGTGTACTCACCGGTGTTCCCCCCAGTAGCTGTGGTTGTGGTTACCGGAGTTTCTTGGTCACTCGTTGGCTTTGGCACCGGAGTAACCTTAACCATCTTTCCAGAGGTTTTGAAAAAACTGAAAAAGAATTAGTTCTAGCTTTTATGCACGGATGGCGCCAATGAAGAAACACTAAGTGACCCCGGCAGATTACGAATAATCTTAGGGTCAAGTAGATGTTTCCCACGAGGGTTAGTTCCGGCAAAGATGGTTGTTCTTCTGATGACCTGCAAAACAGACACCGTGAGCTCGTCACTGAGAAGAGGGGGTACCTCCTTGTGACCACCCTCCGGCGTGAGAATCAGACTAGATTGCTCTGAATATAAATGTATATTAAGAGAAATAGCTAGAGCAGATAAGATATGTGATGGTATAAGATAGTATATGATGTGATAAGATGTGATACCGTTCCAAGGTGTTGGAGTATTTATAGCCGAAGGTAGGTTTCCAAGCAGGTACAGCCAGCTGTATAATATTCCTTTTCTACCAACTGTGGGCTACGCACGTGCCATGCTGGCGGTTGGTGGGTAGGCAGCGGCTGATAGTGACATGGCCGGCTGTGTACTATTCATTTTCCACCAACTGCAGGCTATGTACGTGCCACGATGAGGGTTGGTGAGTAGGCAGCGGCTGATAGTGACATTAAGTACTAGAGCGTGCTGCTCGTCGTACTGTTGTCAGTGAGCTGTCACCCTGTGATTGGTTCATGGGCTGCTTTGGTCAGATCTTGTCTATTTTGTCCATACCTTGGCAGGTATAGTACAAAAGATCCTCCAGAAGCGTACGGATTTGCTCATTTGGGCGGGAGTATTCCCGCCTTGCTCATTCCTTCTTCAGGTGACATTACTGAATTATTGAGAGTTAGTGCCTTGTGCGTGTAGCCTTGCTATTAGTGCGGGTAGCCTTCCCAGATGGCTTGTATCCGTAGCTTTGGGAACAGGCGGGGTACTTCACCATTAGGAGGCTTTTCATGCGGGAACAGCTTGCGTACTGCGCGTAAGGTCTTCATCTCTCTGAGCATGGTGGGTCCTGCGGAACCAGTTGGTCTTTGCACAGACGTCCCTCTTCAAGGTGAGTCTTGCGGGTCCAACTGGGCTCTGCTGGGACCTACCTCTTCAAGTTCACTTTACTCATCAGTGACTGGTGGAAATCGGATCACAAGGTTTTTATTCGTCTCCTTGTTCTTATTACATAAATATAAGGTGTATTGTATACAATTACAAACAATTAATTCAGTTTCTTTTTTATTAATCAGGTTCTATCTCAAACTCTAGATTCTGGGAAACCGCTTCCTATGGCTGACGGTCTTCTTATCAACGGACGTGTTTCTTCAACCTCTTTTACTGCTCAAGGAGGTATTATATACACACACATATATATTCACTTATGTATACATTGTAAAAATATTGTGTATGATGTTGGCTCTTTGATTGTGTTTCAGGTCAATTATACATGTTTAGGGTGTCGAATGCGGCGTTGACCACTTCGGTTAATTTTAGGATCCAAAACCATACACTGACACTAGTCGAGACAGAAGGATCACACACTTTGCAAGAATCATATGAATCATTTAACCTTCATGTCGGTCAATCTGCTTCTTTCTTGGTCAAACTTAATGCTCCTGTAAAAGACTATTTCATCGTTGCTTCAACTCGTTTTACCAAGCCGACTCTTACTGCTACTGGAATCCTTCATTATGCTGGTTCTCAATCAAAAGCTTCTTTGCCACTTCCTGTTGGTCCCACTTATCATATCCACTGGTCAATGAAGCAGGCAAGAACAATCAGGTATAACATATAAACATTTGAGTCTATTTAAGTTCTATGATCACAGATTTACTATTTTACCCTTTTCGTGTTATTTTTAGATGGAACTTGACAGCAAATGCAGCTAGACCAAACCCTCAAGGTTCATATCATTATGGTACAATCCCAGTAACAAGAACAATTGTGTTGGCCAATTTGGAAGTTAATATTAATGGCAAGCTTAGGTATGCTGTGAATCAGGTGTCGTATGTTAACCCGACAACCCCATTAAAGATTGCTGATTATTATAACATTCCTGGAGTCTTTAATGCAAACTCACTTAAAGATACACCCCCTTCATTCCCTCCAATTTTTGGTGTCTCGGTTCTTAGCTTCACTCTTCATGATTATGCAGAAATCGTCTTCCAAAACAACGAGAACACCATTCAGTCATGGCATCTTGATGGTTACGATTTCTGGACCGTTGGGTAAGTTTCCTTTTTAGTTTTATTTTATTTTGTTGTTTTTTTAAATATCAACTGAAATCGTAAGATAATAATTTTCAAATTGTAGGTATGTTTCGGGTGTGGAACACCACACTTAGGAGGAGATTCTATAATTTGAATGATGCTACAACAAGAAACACTGTTCAGGTGAGATAGATTTTATGGGTCATTTAAATTTTTGATTTTTCATATAAAAGATAGAATCTTGAACAAATTGTTTGTGATTTTTTGACAGGTGTATCCAAAGTCATGGAGTTCAATATTGGTTTCTCTAGATAACAAGGGTATATGGAATCTGAGGTCTGCAATCTGGCCAAGGCGATACATGGGACAAGGGTTGTATATTCGCGTATGGAATGATGAAAAGAGTTACCGCACAGAATACGAAATCCCAGAAAATGCATTAAGATGTGGTTTGGCACCACCCAAGTAGGGAATCTTGAAGAATTATTGTTGAATGTAGCTTTGTGTTATTTGTAAGTTATTGTCATATTTAGGCGGTTACGAGGGTGTAATCGCGTTTAAGAAGAGGAAAGAACTTGATTTTCAGTATCCTTTGTAGTGTTTGATATTCTTATTCTTATTGTGTAATAAATACCTATGCCTTTTAATTTTTGTAACTAGAATGATAGACTATAGGCATCATGTTTTTATTTTTAATTTGTTGGACATTTATGCAATGGTCTGATTTTTCTTTAATTTGTAGGGTTGATTGAGTGATACAGACTGGACCATATAGTTTAAAGCCATAAGATTTAAGATATAAATTAGAATTGGGCAAAAAAAACTTGGTTCCAGACCTGATCTGGTGTACTTGACCCGAAACCGGACCTGGTCCTACCCGAACGTGGGTACGAACCAGGTTGAGGTTCTTCAGAAAAATCGTTCTCGGACCCGCTGAACGGTTCCATCTCTACCCGGTCAAAACCAAGCCCTAACCCTGTCGAAACCAGATTAAAACCTGGCAAACTTGGTCAAAATCCGACCATACCCCAGAACCGGTTCCTACCCGACCTGGTTCGTGACTTTTGTTGACTATACCGGAAATCGGTTCATACCCAATTTCAGTTTCTAAAATACCCGATTTTTGCATCTCTAAATAGACCAATTGTTTGGCTCGAGCTGGCTAGTAGCTTAAAATTTTGGCTCGTTTTTCTCATATATTTTTCCACAATCTTGTCAACTTAATTATATTTAAAGTTAAATACTACATGCTCAGATTATACAATACCAATATATCAATTAGCGATAATATCTATATCATGACAGGTATTAGTAATTTCAGTTTCAAATGTAAAAGCACTATGGGTCTGTTGGAGTACTTTAAACATCACAAATCCTACCTTACCACTTCATTTATTTTCTCCATCAACTACTACTTTAAAATAAGGATGGGATCGGTACCCCGAAAATCACAAATTCTTGTTACCAGTACCGAAATTTCAGCTCGGTACCGGGACGATACCAGTATTTTAGGTAAAATTTGGAAAATACCGGTACCGGTATCGTACCGATACCGAAACTTAAAACTTTGGTACTGATGCGATACCAATGGTACCAAATCAGTACCGATTTCGGTACCGGTACCGAATTTACTCATCCCCTACTTTAAACTACACCTGAATATCATCTTTTGTGACGTCACTCTTCTCTCAAGTATCCTAGACCATGTTTCACGTTAAAACATAAAATAAAATAAAATAAAATAAAATAAAATACTAGATTCATTAAAATATAAAAAAAATACTAACTATTTAAAAAATAAATAATTCTCAACATCCAGAAAGCTGGTGTCGGGATCATCACGTCGCACCAGTTGAATGATTGGTGATTTTTAGAACGTTCCACGCTGCCAAGTGTTTATATCCGTCGTCGCGGCGGTGTCCATGCTCGCGAAGAGCCTCAACAATTGCATCACCCGTCGTTCGTCCGTCAAGTGTGCAGTTGTAGAGTTTGGTTGAACATGGTAATCTTGTGTTTCAAATCCCAGCACTTTGAACTAATTTGGTGTTCCACAACAAATTTTTGTTGGAATTCCACTAAAGTTGTCATCCAAAATACCATTGGGTTATCCGACTCATTCATCAAAGTTATTGCCAATGTTGTTTCTTCGTCATCCAGTCGAAACTCTTAGTGGTATTCTAACCTGATTTTTCAATGAAATAGTTAAAAATGATGAGAGATGTATCAAAAATAAAATATGAGATAAGTATTTAAAAGGGTAAAACTTTGATTTTATTTTTATAAATTTCAACGACTTGATAGTCACTGGAATAATGAAAATTGATGAAGCCGTTGTACAACAACTTCATCAAATTTCATCAATATTTCATTGGTAAAAAGAGCCTACACATGACACTCACATAGACTACCCGAAATAGTTGCGGCAATGTAACCGAGCGGCAACATTAACCCGAAAGGAAAAGGGGGTTTCCGAAGGTGCCGCCACCCCTAAAAGAAATATGAATTGAAATGTGAATTTCTTCTGGATTAAGATTTCTAGATTTAGGAGAAAATACAAGAATGAGAGAGTTCTCATGTACAATCATTGTGTCCACAATTTGCTAGAGTTTTCATTACTTCTTATACCGTTTAGTATGTTTAATTAAATAACTAAATGTAAAAAAGGAAAGAACAAGTTGTAAAATATGATATTTAAATGTTTTTAGTTATTTGAAGTTTGAATAATCAAATGATCATAAACTTTACCAGATAAATATATGAGAAGGCTGGTTATTTATTAAAATAGATATATAATTTTTAACGACCATTAATAAGAATTATAAATTACAGCTAAAAAAAGGAACTCTAAATGGTAAAATTGTTATATGATTCTCAATATGGAGTATTTAACTCCTTTAGATTAATATTCTGCCTATATTAATCTTAAATAACTCGGGATTAATAGAAATATTAGAAGAAAACTAATAAAAGAAAATCTTTCAACAAATTATAGGACATGGACGAGGCTTTGTAATACACGTTCAATTGACATAGACCCACGCTCTCTAATAAAATGAAAATGAGGATGGAATAGTCTTCCTAAATTTATATCATCTGTTTTTTTATATAGGACTACAGGTTGAACCAAAACAAAATACATGTTTTCATACCTGTAAAGTTTCATTCGTTGGATTGAATCCAATACATACAATATAACGGTTCAAAATCACAAATGAAACTAAATATGTTACAAGTATGATAAAAGAACCTAAACCGTCTAAATGGTCGGTCATAACGTTATTAGAAGTATTGCACAAGAAACTTTCTAAAATTAAGAACTGAGATAGTACAAAAATGAATTATAACCAGGGTACCAGACGGCCCACACCTTCATTAGTTGTACCTACCAACTGGTGCTTCCAAAGAAATTTAATTTGTTTTACCGTAATCAGCTTAGCTTGGATTTTCTCAATCTCTCAAATCTTAGGGTTATATCTAGTGTTGTAGAACTTGTTAGGCGTTAGTCAGGTGATGGAGTATGGATTTGTGATTGATCGGGATGTAACATCCTAAATATTATAATGTTAAATTATAATATTAAATAAAGAATTCGTTAAGATTGTCATGTGTTAATAATTACTTTAATATTAAAATAAAGGGTCACGTTAAGTTATCGGGTGTTAACGTTTAACTAATATTAAAAATAGAAAGGATCATGGACTTAAAATGGATTAAGATGGTGGGATGGGCTTAGGTCCATGGGCCTAAGGGGTATAAATACTCTCTTAAGACATCCCAAAACCCTAAATCTCATTCCATCCTTTCCATAATTTCTACACACACTCCAAACACACAAACATATTACTATAAACGGCGTCAAGAGAGAAGGAAAGAACCCGAGACCAAGAATCAAGCAAACTAAAGATAGATCTTTGATATATAGATAGATACAAGGTTCAAGATCTATAAACAAGCTAGCCGAAACCAAACGAACCCATAAAGGTATCTCTTGAATTTAAAGTTTATGTTTTAATAAACGTTTGGCCTTAAAACTTAAAATTATGGTAGTTCGGGCTAAAACGAAATATAAAGTAGTGAACTTGATGGTAAAAATGAATGTAACGAACCCGAAAATGGAAACGGCTCGTATATGAAACCCTAGATCTAGCTTTAAATATTTTAAACTTAAAGATCCCAACTTTATAAATTCCCGGGTCAAGTCTTAGCCGAGAAGGAGTCGTGGGAGCGTTTACGGGTAGGATAACACCAAAGTAAAGGCTTGCGGACCAA
The DNA here is from genome assembly GCF_021521415.1 of Bidens hawaiensis. Classification (NCBI taxonomy): domain Eukaryota; kingdom Viridiplantae; phylum Streptophyta; class Magnoliopsida; order Asterales; family Asteraceae; genus Bidens; species Bidens hawaiensis. Next base: position 74,318 of record NW_027506043.1, read on the forward strand.
AAAGCATAAATAATAAATGGACTTGGTGACCATCACGTGGCCACTATTCACGCACCCACTTGCAGCCCATATAAGTCAATTACAGGTCCTTCACTTGGTTAATTTTAGTAGGACTCGATTACTGATGACCGTCGTTTGAGTCAATCAAAAACCTAATTATTCTAAATAGTTAGAGCAAGTAGGGTATCATATCACAAGAAATATGTGATCAATGTATTCGTGTAACAGATTTCTAATTATGAAGTGACTGATTTTTAGTGCTGATCACACAAGCAATTTTAGTAAATATAGAGAACTAAGCAACGAACAAATAAACGAGTTGTAAACAGTTAACAAAGCAAATCACACCCGGGAATTCAAGTAAGCAACCAACAGTATCTCATGCAACCTAACAGATTAATTATTAACGGTTAACTACAGACTGATCAACTAGACAAAACCTTAGGCAACAATAATTGCTTGACACACGGCACTGATTATCAAACGGTCACTGCCAGTGTGACTCAGTTAAGGGCAATTATATGCTTTGTCGTATTCAACCTAATCAAACAACCCTATGATCAATTATTATAGCAACTGGTAACTAATCGTTCAGATCAACGTAAACCTAAACCGATTGAACACACAGAAATACTAAACCTCAATAATCATAGATTAACCATAAACAATTATACATAAATGTTCTTAGTCACATGAGGAAACTGAAATTGTTACAAACTTTACATCCCAGGTATGATTCGGAGAAGACTAGCCGAGCATCGTCATCGATAGATCTTCAATTATGATGAGGAAGGCCATTAGGATTGATCAAGAGATGATTGGTAGCCCTGGAATTCACCCAAAATCGCCTAATAGCTGCTGCTGGTCGTCAATCTTGATTAGGGTTCGGAAAATAGAAGATATAGGTAAAAATCCATTTTTTCACGTTTTTTAAGACCATCGCGTATCGCGATAGCCGTAGACCCTACCTTTCGCATACCACGATCAAAGAAAACCTCATATTTGGATTCCTCTCGTCGAGAAACCCAAAATTCATATATTATAGGTCCCGTAACTCATTTTCTAGCTCAAGATATGCTCGTTTTACTTCATGGTCGCACTTTGTCAACCAATCTTGTTCAGTTTTAGCATCGGCTTATGATTTCTCATCCATGCTCTTCCCGAATCCTTGTAACACTTTCCAAGACATCAAATCATGCTTCGGTCTTCCCGAGATATCATTCCATGCTCGTACAGGTCTCCCATTTAGTATCTTTAACGATCAATTAACTAAAATACAAAAGCACGTATGAAGTACCAAAGTTCTAACAATATATTCAACAAAACTACATAATCAATACACTAATATATATACAAATACCCGACCATCAATTACAACAGGTGGTCAACTGTATATGTATGACTCGATCACAATACTTGATATATATACATATATACCCTCGAATACAATCCTTAGAATAAATAGACTCGCATACAATTTAAAACTATGGACTCGAATACAATACATACACATAAATCGCTTACACTGTGAACTCGCATACAAAATCGGAAAATCGATTACAACTGAACTCACAATCTGAACTTCGCTCACTTCTTATCAATTACAAACCCTCATACTCGATTACAATGGAAGTCAATTACAAAAGAAACTGATTTCATTGTATATATATTACTTTGTAATCGATCTCAATGAACATCGATTACAAATAAACTCGATTACAAACCTGAAATCGATTACATTAAAATCTGAAGAAACACTAAGTGACCCCGACAGATTAAGGATAATCTTAGGGTTAAGTAGATGTTTCCCACGAGGGTTAGGTCCGGCAAATATGGCTATTCTTCTCAACCTGCAAAACAGACACCGTAAGCTCGTCACTGAGAAGGGGGGGGGGGTTCCTCCTTGTGACCACCCTCCGGCGTGAGAATCAGACTAGGTTGCTCTGAATATAAGTGTATATAAAGAGAAATAGCTAGAGAGAAGATCTTGATACCGTTCCAGGGTGTTGGAGTATTTATAGCCGAAGGTAGGTTTCTAAGCAGGTACGGCCAGCTGTATATAATATTCCTTTTCCACAAACTATGGGCTACGTTCGTGCCATGATGGGAGTTGGTGGGTAGACAGCGGCTGATAGTGACATTTTGTACTGGAGCGTGCTCCTCCTCGTACTATTGTCAGTGAGCTGTCACCCTGTGATTGGTTCATGGGTTGCTTTTGTCAGATCTTGTCTATTTGTCCATACCTTGGTAGGTATAGTACAAAAGATCTTCTAAAAGCGTACGGACTGGCTCTTTTGGGCGGGAATATTCCCGCCCTGCTCATTCCTTATTCAGGTGACATTACTGAAGTATAAGAGTTAGTGTCTTATACGTGTAGCCTTACTGTTAGTGCGGGTAGCCTTCCTTCTTGGCTTGTACCCACAGCTGCGGGGACAGGCAGGGTACTGTACCAAGGGAGGCTTTCCTGCGGGGACAGCTGGCTTACTCCGTGTAAGGTCTTCATCTCTCTGAGCATGGTGGGTCCTGCGGATCCGGTTGGTCTTTGCGTAGACGTACCTCTTCAAGGTGAGTCTTGTGGGTCCAACTGGGCTTTGCGGGAACCTACCTCTTCAAGTCCCCCCAGTCCATTGTTCTTCTCATGAATTGTTAATAAGTGAGGGGAACTTTTGGACTTTAAGCAAGGGGCTTTAAAAGGGGTTTTCGTTTTTTAAGGTTCTCCGTGGGGATTTTTCCCGCAGTTTTCCTAATGTCACTTGCAGAAAATTCCCGACTTTTCTGCCTGATCTTTGGGTATGATGCGGGTAGGTGTGTAACCTCTTCGCAAGTTGGGAGCGTTGAGTTTCACTTGTGTAGATTCTCCACGAGGTTTTGGTAGTTTTAGGCATAGTGATCGGTTGTGTTAAACAACCAATTCCACCTTGAAGCTTCAAACAATCTAGTTCTCAACGTTCCCGCCATGCGGGGGTGTTATTTCTCTTTCCGCAAGCATGGCCCATAAGATCGATCTTCTTGGCTTCAATTCCCTGCAAGTACTAAGTATGTGAAGGGTTTCGCCTTGACACTGTACCCGCACTTGTCTTATGGTTTCTTGCTTTCCAAGGTAAGGCTATAAGCATCAATGTGATAAGAAGAATCATTTCCATTAGAAGTGGCTCTAGGCCTGTTCGTTACAAGTTTGGAATTGATCTACATGTAGCATCTGCGTAATTGAGCTCCATTCCATGTTCTTGGGATGGGGGTTCCATCGAGCCTTTCGAGCCGGTATGCGCCCTTTCCCAGAACTTCTTTAATAATGTATGGCTCTTCCCAGACCGGGGCCAGCTTTCCTGGGCGCTCCTGGTTCGAAGCCTCGTTGTTACGCAGTATGTAGTCTCCGACATTGAAGTTGCAGAGTTTCACCCGCGTGTTGTAGTGCTTTTTCATTTGTCGCTTGTATTTCTCTTCACGCGCTGAGGCTAAGTCTCTGCGCTCTTCGGTCAGCATAAGGTCTAAATGTCTTTCCGCCTCATTGTCTTCTGGTTGAGTTATGACTCTTGGTGAGGGTAGACCAATCTCGATTGGAACCATGGCTTCAGTGCCATAGGTGAGGCTGAATGGGGTTTCGCCCGTGCTTGCTTTTTTCAGCGTTCTGTTTGCCCAAAGGACATATGGAACTTCGTCCACCCAGCCGGATCTATGCTCCAAGAGTCTTTTCTTTATGCCGTCGACGATGCTCTTGTTTGCTCTTTCCACCTCACCATTACCCTGAGGGTGTGCCACTGAGGTAAAGGTGTGGGTGATTTGAAGCTCTTTCAGCCACTTTTGTAGCTTCTGGTCAGCAAAGTTGGTGCCGTTATCGCTCACCAAATTCTGTGGAAGTCCAAAAAGACAAATAATAAATTCCCAAATATATTTTTTGATATGTTTTGCGGTTGTTTGGGCTAGGGGTTTTGCTTCTATCCACTTGGTGAAGTAGTCGATGGCTACCACTAGGAACTGAACGTTCCCTGCTGCTGTGGGAAATGGGCTTGTAACATCGATGGCCCACTTCTGGAATGGCCATGAAGAAGTGACTGGAACAAGTTCGTTTTTCGGGCGATGCGTGTTGGGTGCGTAGAGCTGGCAGGACCTACATTTTCTGATGTAGGTCAGCGCATCCGTGTGCATCCCCGACCAAAAGTATCCCGCGTTGTTTAGCTTAGCTACAACAGCGCGTGGACCTGCGTGTACTCCACAGATGCCTTCGTGTACTTCCCTTAGGAGGTAGTCGGCATCTTGGTCGTCAACGCATCTGAGGAGTGGGCCAAGAAAATTACGCCTGTAAAGTATGTCATCAACAAGTTGATAGTTCAGTGATTTACAACGTATCTTTCTTGCCTGTGTCTTTGACTCTGTTAGTACACCCGTCGCAAGGTAATTTATGATTGGCGTCATCCATGTTTCCGTGCCGGTTTGGATGACACAAATTTCCTTGTGCGGGACTGATGGTGCTCCAAGAAGTTCAACGCGGATGTCCTTTCCCAAGTGGGTGAAGGTTAACGATGCAAGCTTGCTTAGCGCATCCGCAGATTTTTTTTCGCTTCGCTTGATGTGCACAACTTTGCAATCGTTGAAATCGCGCATAAGGGTTTTTGCTTGTGCGAGGTACAGGGCCATTTTGTCGTTCACGGCCGTGTACGTCCCGTTTATCTGGTTGGCTACTAGCATGGAATCCACGTGGGCTTCCAAGTTTTTCACCCCCATCTTACGCGCAATTCTTAATCCGGCCAAGAATGCTTCGTACTCCGCTTCGTTATTCGTACTTGGGAAATCCAGCCGAATAGCGTAAGTGTATTCTTGGCCTGCTGGGTTAGTTAGTTTCAACCCTGCGCCTGAACCTTCGTTGTTGGCTGCTCCATCAGTATAGAGTTGCCAGACATCGTTAATGTCTTGTGCTGGAGAGGGTTGAGCCTCTTCCTGGCACTCTTTTTCCCGCAAAGCGGGGACTTCTGCAATAAAGTCGGCCAAAACCTGGCCTTTTATGGCTGGTATTGGCTTGTACTTTATCGCGTATTCTCCCAACTCAATTGCCCATTTGACTAGGCGCCCTGACAACTCAGGTTTGCCTAGAACGTTTGCAAGTTTGAAGTTGGTGAGAATGGTGATTGGGTGGCCTTGGAAATATCGTCTTAGCCTGCGTGAAGCCTGTACAAGCGCTAAGACTAATTTTTCCAGGGTGGAGTACCGGGTTTCCACGTCTGTTAAGACGCGGCTTACATAGTAGATGGGCATCTGGATGCCCTTTCGTTCTACTAGTAAGACTGCCCCAGTTGCCCTGTCTGTGGCGGAGAGGTAGAGAATTAATTCCTCCCCCACTTCTGGTGCTGTGAGTGTTGGGAGTTCGATCAAGCGTGACCGAATCTCTTGAAAGGCTTCTTCCGCTTCTGGTGTCCAGCAGAAGTGCGTTTTCTTCAAACAATTTCTCAATGTTGACACGAATGGGAACGACGTATCCGCCTGGTTTGCCAAAAAGAGGTTAAGTGCGACTAGTCGTCCATTCAGTGTCTGAGCCTGTTTGATGGTAGTAGGTGATTCCATTTTCATAATGGCTTCAACCTTTTCGGGGTTCGCTCTGAAGCCATCTTTGGTAACGATGACTCCTAAGAACTTCCCATCTTCCATCCCAAAGGAACACTTGCTCGGGTTGAGCTTCATGTTTATCTTTCTGAGCGTGTTGAAAGTTTCTTGGATGTCTTTCAACATCGCCTCTGGCTCGAGGCTTTTGATGACCAAGTCATCCATGTAAACCTCCAAGTTCCTCCCGATTTGGGCATGAAACTCTTTGTCCATCAGGCGTTGGTATGTGGATCCGGCATTCTTTAGTCTGAATGGCATCATTTGGTAACAAAATGTGTCATCGGGCGTCCGAAATGCGGTTTTATCCTGATCGTCAACAGCCATGTGGATTTGATGGTACCCTTTATACGCATTAAGGATGCATTTAAGGCGAAACGGTGCTAATGAATCTACCTTAAAGGTCAATTTCGGGTAACGGGTAACAATCCTTGGGGCATGCTTTGTTTAGGTCTTTAAAATCTATGCACATGCGCCATTGTTTGTTGGATTTTGGTACCATGACGGGATTTGCAACCCATGTTTGATATTTACTAACGCGTACGATGCCTGCGTCAAGGAGTTCCTTGACTTGGGTTCTACACGCGTTAGCCTGCTCAGCACCCATTACGCGACGCTTTTGTATGACCGGCGCAAACGCCGGGTCACACTTGAGCTTAGTCTCAGCCTTACTTCGAGGTACACCAGTCATGTCAGCTGATGTCCACGCGAAGATGTCGGCATTTTTTTGCAACAAGCGTTTGAGTAAGGTGCGTGTGGGATTAGTGATCGTTGGGCCAATGGTAACGGCCTGGTCAGGGTATTTGCCATTGAAGGCCCATTCTTCTGGCTCAGAGGTGGTTGGTTTAGCCATTTTTGGTTTGGGTTTAGATGAGACAGATGCGATGCATACCTGGGGAATGCCCGTGATCATAGCGACGCCCTCAGCTGTTGGCCATCCCATCATACCATGGACCGAAGACACCACGGCATTAAATCTTGCCATCCCATCTCTCCCGAAGAGAATGTCGTATGTGTGGTGTGGCTTCCTCATTACAACGAAGTCCACGTCTTCTGTGCGGGAGTACTTCCCGTCCGTGAGAGTGACGGGGAAAGATAGGATTCCCAAGGGGGTGTTTGTGCTGCCGTCGAACCCTTCCATCGAGGCGTAAACTGTTTCTAGGCGTTCTTTGTCTTCGTCGTCTAGCTTGTCGAAGAACTGCCTATACATGACCGTTGATGAAGCGCCATTATCAGCAAGGGTGCGGGAGGTGATGTAGTGCCCCAGCTGGCTTTTGATGACTATGGGGCCTTCTTTGTTGGGCCCCCCTGGCACACGCGGGAAGCGCACTTCTGCTTCCTTCCACGCACTTGGCTCTGTTGTTCGTCGTTTTCTTTCTCTGATGTTGCCGTGAACCATGTGAATGCTGATGTCGACGGGCTTCCGTCCATTGCCCTTGTACCGATTGTCTTTCCTCTCTCCGTTCTTGATTGACGCCACGAGGTGTGTGAGTTTCCCATCTTTGACGAATGTTTCGACGACATCCTTCAAGGATGTGCATTCCTCCGTGGTGTGGCCTTTTGTCCCGTGGAAGTCACAGCATTTGCTCTGATCAGCGTTTTGACGCTGTCGGATTATTGGAGCTTTTGGTCATGGGAGCTTCTTGGTAGCAAATATCTCGGTGACGCTTTTGATGAGTGGCGTCCATCTGGGATTCCGGTTCGACGACTGCATGTTGTCCCTTCTGCCTAAGAGAGGGCGAGAGCTGGATGAGGTGTCAAAGTTTACCCTTGACTGCCAAATACTAAGCTTCCTCTTTTTGTTTTGTCGGGCGGTACGGACGTTATTTTCTCTTGTTCTCTGGGTGTAGAGGTTTGTGCTCTGGGGAAGATTTCTACCCAGTTGCTTCTCCGTTTCGGCAAAGCGTTTAGCTGCCGTCATGATGGCATCCCACGTGGGTGGCATGTCGTCTTTACCTATCAACGTGTGGATGAGATCTGGGTACTCAGCGCCCTGGATGAAAGCGGCGAGAACAAGATCTTCGCTAATAGTGCCCAGACTTAGCTTCTTTGAGTTGAAGCGAGTGATAAAGTCTAGCAAAGATTCGTCTTCTTCTCGGATGCAGTTGAGGATCGTCCATTGCTCTTCAGTATATTTTCTTTGTTGACTGAAGTGCTGGCTGAATTTGTGCTGGAAGTCTGCCCAATCGTAGATGTGGTGGACCGGTAGACGATCAAACCACGCTCTGGCTGCCCCGACGAGCGTCATTTGGAACATGTAACACCATGTGGGTTCCGTCCAATTACTGACGTTGCCCCCGCTATAAATCTGTTCATGTGATCGTCCGGGTCAGATATGCCATCGTAAGTGCCTATGTTGGACATCTGTTTGGCACTCTTTGGAGCGATTGCTTCCGCAATGTCCCTTGCAAATTTGGACGTTCCCGCATTCGCAACAGTTGGTCTGAAAGTTTTGGAGAAGTCACGTGGGTTTCCCCCCGTGTTCTTTGGTTTGAAAGTTTCTTCGAAATTTCTTCTCGAGTGGAAGTCTGCTTCTTTACGCTTCCCTTTCGCCTTATGACGTGGGTTTGCGTCACTGTCAGATTCTTCCCAATCTTCATCATCCACATACTCGCAATCATTGCTCATGTTGAGCTGTTGTCGAGTGCTTCCGAATTTGTCATTGGCCTGTTGGAGTTAACGCAAACGTTCGTCCAACTCGGCTTGGAATTCTTTCTGACGTGCTTCCGCCCAAGCTTTAACTTGTTCTGGTGTTTGTCGGGGAAGTCTCGTCTGTTGTTTCCCCAACTGGGTATCAATGAATCCCAGGAGAGGATTGTTTACTATACTTGCCCCGGCTTGGGTAACCGGGGTAGTGTTCGTAACAATCGTGTATTCACCGGTGTCACCCCCAGTAGCTGGGGTTGTGGTTACCGGAGTTTCTTAGTTACCCGGTGGCTTTGGCATCAGAGTAACCTTAACCATCTTTCCAGAAGTTTGAAAAAACTGAGAAAAAGAAGAGTAAGTTCTAGCTTAATGCACGGATGGCGCCAATGAAGAAACACTAAGTGACCCTAACAGATTAAGGATAATCTTAGGGTTAAGTAGATGTTTCCCACGAGGGTTAGGTCCGGAAAATATGGCTATTCTTCTCAACCTGCAAAACAGACACCGTAAGCTCGTCACTGAGAAGGGGGGGGGGGGTTCCTCCTTGTGACCACCCTCCGGCGTGAGAATCAGACTAGGTTGCTCTGAATATAAGTGTATATAGAGAGAAATAGCTAGAGAGAAGATCTTGATACCGTTCCAGGGTGTTGGAGTATTTATAGCCGAAGGTAGGTTTCCAAGCAGGTACGACCAGCTGTATATAATATTCCTTTTCCACAAACTATGGGCTATGTTCGTGCCATGATGGGAGTTGGTGGGTAGGCAGCGGCTGATAGTGACATTTTGTACTGGAGCGTGCTCCTCCTTGTACTATTGTCAGTGAGCTGTCATCCTGTGATTGCTTCATGGGTTGCTTTTGTCAGATCTTGTCTATTTGTCCATACCTTGGTAGGTATAGTACAAAAGATCTTCTAGAAGCGTACGGACTGGCTCTTTTGGGCGGGAATATTCCCGCCCTGCTCATTCCTTCTTCAGGTGACATTACTGAAGTATAAGAGTTAGTGCCTTATACGTGTAGCCTTACTGTTAGTGCGGGTAGCCTTCCTTCTTGGCTTGTACCCACAGCTGCGGGGACAGGCAGGGTACTGTACCAAGGGAGGCTTTCCTGCGGGGACAGCTGGCTTACTCCGTGTAAGGTCTTCATCTCTCTGAGCATGGTGGGTCCTGCGGATCCGGTTGGTCTTTGCGTAGACGTACCTCTTCAAGGTGAGTCTTGTGGGTCCAACTGGGCTTTGCGGGAACCTACCTCTTCATCCAGGACGGAACTCACAATCTGAACTTCACTCACTTCTTATCAATTACAAACCCGCATACTCGATTACAATGGAAGTCAATTACAAAAGAAACTGATTTCATTGTATATATATTACTTTGTAATCGATCTCAATGAACATCGATTACAAATAAACTCGATTACAAACCTGAAATCGATTACATTAAAATCGCATACCAATCTGACAAACTGAATTCGCTACAATCCAATTCGATTACAATACTACATCGATTACAATCAACTATTACCTGAAAATCGATTACAATTCAACTCGCATACAAAACTGAGAATCGATTACAATTAAATTCGTATACAAACCTGAAATTCGATTACAATCAAACTCGCTTACAATCGGGGTTCACTATCACTCGAATACAATCCAAATCGATTACATTGTAATCAAATATCAGGAGATTCAATTACAGTAAGCCTAATTACAAATCGATTACAATAACCACAGGTCGATTACATTGAAATTCGGTTACAATTTAACTCGAATACCCTGTGTACACCGGCTTACATCCTAAGCTCGATCTCAATTAAACGAAATGAGACTCGACTACAAGAAGTTGTCTCTATAACCAGGCAATATCATCATCATCGATTACTTTGTAATCGATTCTGGGAACTCAACTGATGATAGCGGCTTTGGGGTTAAGAACAAAAAAAAAAAAGAAAAGATGAAGAAGAAAGAAAACGATCTGTAGGTTAAAAAGGGAGGTTGGGCCTTATTTTATTCATCAACACATGGCCCAATCCACGAGCTCCTGGGCCCATATCAGCCAAAACTTGTTTTTGGGTCGGGCCATATTTTAATAAATCAAAGACCAAACCTGTTTATCTCGTTAGCAAAGCCCGATAAATATAACGAACCAATATAACTTAGTTAGCCCCGGTTAACCCCGCTAATCAAGTTAAATAGTTGAACCCGAGTGTATACGCTTATACATGTAAAGTCATAATCGCTTACATGTACATATAAGGTTACACATGGAAACCCGCGTGCATAAGATCACCCGTGTTTCGTATACATGCACACACATATGTTTAAATGTGAACAAACTTATAAACACATGACGGGAAATCGATAAAGAAAAGACTAAAATAGAAATTAAAAATATTAAATAATTAAAAGACTAATACTATAGAAATTAATAAATAAAATAATCTAAGTAAATGTAATCCAGGCAAACCAATAGATTATACTAGACTTAGTCATTTTGGCAAAAGATCGTATAGGACGAGTTTTAATACGTGTACCCTATATACAGTTAGCAGGGCACAATTAAAGAAGGGAATTACAATAAACGGAGAAAGAAACGGGATCCAGGTGAGTTTCTATCCCCATTTCTGTGTTATGTTTTCGAGGCTGTGTGCGTACTCGATATGAATGTTAATACATTTATCCTAAGTGATAAGTGTATGCCCTATGTGATTATGTGAATGGTAAGAATGATTGTTTGTCGGTACGTGAACGATCCTCGGATATTGTACGTACTGTCGAGTTATAATGCTATGTATGAGATATGAATGATATGTATGTACGTTATGGATGAATGTAAGAGATAGAAAGGTAGAATGGGACCGGACCCTAATAATATCCGAGGTAGAAAAGGGACCGAGCTCTTCTAAATCTCGAGGCAGAAAGGGACTGAGCCCTAATAATACTCAAGGCAGAAATGGGACCGGATCCTAATAATATCCGAGGCAGAAAAAGGGACCAGACCCTAATAATATCCGAGGTAGAAAAGGGACCGAGCTCTTCTAAATCTCGAGGCATAAATGGACTGAGCCCTAATAATACTCAAGGCAGAAATGGGACCGGACCCTAATAATATCCGAGGCAGAAAAAGGGACCGAATCCTAATAATATCCAAGGCAGAATAGAATAAAGTAAAGTAGAATTTAAATTATGAAAGTAAGAATGAAAGTATGTAAGTACGTATGTAATGTATGTTATGTGATTAACTAGAACTCACTCAGCGTAACTGACTTTTAGTATGCACGCAGGTGAGTAGGATGAGGCAGCTCGCTTGAGGGGAACACGTGGCATTGAATAAGAGGCTGGCATCGGAAGACTCTAAGACGTGTTATGTTTAATTATTTAGTTTTTGAAAGACAAGTTGTTTGTTTAAGAAAAGTTTGGATTGTTATAAAATATTTTATGAAAGTTTTTATATTCCGCGAATGTTTTTATTAACTCTGATGAATAGAACTACGTGAATGAGTAAATCCAATGTCCAAATGTGAGGTACCGGTAATGTGACCTTACACGGGATTAATTGGATTGGATTTTATATGTAATTTTTTCAAATATACATACATATATACATCAAATTATACATATATAAATATATATATATATATATATATATATATATATATAATTTTCAATTTTGATCAAATAGCGATTAATCGGCGACTAGTCGATGGGGTACCGACTAACGATCAATTAATCAATAGTTAATCAATGCCTAAGCACAAATTTTACAACCATGGTTATATCATACAAATGATCGATGAGCCCTTATGACACCACAATAACCATGAATGTGTTTGTTGTACCATATTAATCTTTCGTGTATTGGGTTGGAGCTAAAGCTAAATGCATCATTGAGAAAAACCCGACCATAGTCACATAAATCGCTGGCAGACCCACGAATTCTGTATTGGTACGTTGTGTACCCAATCGCAATTCGCCGGCGTCCCGGTCGCCGGAGAATTCGCGACTTCAAATTCCGGTACGTTTCGATCCCTAAAAACCTAAATCGCGATTCAATTGATGCTGGTCCATCGCTCTTATTGATTTTGAATTCGCGATTTTACTGAATTGAAAGAGGAAGAAGGAATAGATAGATGAGGAAGATGGAGAAGAAAGAAAGAGCGGCTGTAATGTTATGTTATTTTAGGGTTTTAAAAGTTTAAATAATTTAAACTTAGCTCCCTATTTTTAATACTTAGTATTTAGTCCTTTAAGTTTATAAATGTTTACATAAAATCTATTAAAAGTGTATAATTAGTTTGTGTATTCTAATAATTAACCCCCTCTATTCTCACTAGTTTACATTTGATCCTTAATCTTATATATTTATACATAAAAAGTATTAAATAAAATTTATAATATATATAAATTATAAAAAGCTAGTTTTTTATTTGGGTGCATCGAACCGAACTACATGGTACACCGTACCGGTTCGTACCGAAATGAACCTACCTCCTCCGTACCGAATTCGTCTAGCCGAGCGAACCGCGTACCCGTACCGGAGTGTACCGCGATTTATGTGACTATGAACCCGACACATGGTTGGATTCTCATTCTTAAATTGTTTTACTTTTTATCTGTGTTATTCTACTTCAACAATACAAAAAAATTGGGTTTTATGTATTATTTAGAAGAAAGAATTACTATCTATGTCTCTGCGGTTTATGGGCGGAGACATGTCGAGTCCCTCATTATGCACCACTAGAAAATCACAGAACATAATCGGTTCATTTTAAGTTTGAGGGCCTCAAAGCGCCCAACCCACAAATCATAGGGACACAAACACTAATTTTTATTAAAAATAATAGTAACAATTTGAAGGTTATTTCCGTTAAAAAAAATATTGGAACAAGATAAAAGTTCCTCTACCAATGGTGATTATCTTCTGCCAATTTTTTAAAAAACATTAAAATGTCTATTTATTATGTAAAGTCAACAAAATAAAAACTTACAATAAAACAATATAACAAGTTATAATAAAAAAAATTCGAAGAGATTACAAATTCAATTTTTCCATCATTCCCATGGAAACACATGCTCCATTTTACATATACATATAATCCCAACTACAAAATCACACAAGCATCCACAACACATTAGCAGTTGATCGTTGATGGTAACTAAAGACCAAGATCCCGAAGCTCCATAAGAGTCATTGGTGTCACATATTTTGAGTTATCTTCAAGCAACTGCTTCGCAATAATCAAATTAGCAGCTTCACTAGGGTGATAAGGATCCCAAAACACATGTTTATCCCTGTCCTCACATAAACTCGACGTCGGACCACAAGGAATAATCCCCGCATACTGACCTCCATTCCCACAGCATGCTTTGTGTGCCGTCTTAAATCCTGCAACATTAATTCAACATGTCGTGTTACAAAAGTTGTTTGGAATGAAAACAATTATGTGAATCTATCAAATTGATTGATATCTTACCGTATTTGTCATAATTTGTGATGAGCTCCAGGACTAAATCGTAGACGTTAGCATGAACAAATGTAGCTCCCGGAAGGTTATCGTTCAGTTCTGCAACCAAATCCTTCAGTTTAGCGTTGTATCGAAGCGCTAGTTGATTAGGCAACGCTACACACTCGTTCTCCTTCAATTGATTAATCGTCCTTTGGTATGGAATGCATCCTATTGGTCCCACATTTCCGATGATGAACTTTCGTGCATCCAATTGATAAAGTCGCTGAAATCAATTTTGGAAACAGTAGCATAAGATTATACAGTTCATATAACTTTTAAAAAATATATATATATAATTTTACAGACTAAAAATAGAACATGTCACGTCATGCGAGTCATATAACTTATAACATAGCATGCCACGACATTATTTAGTTTTGGTAAAGTTATATAGACACTACACCTCATATAATATTTTATTCAATATATATTCAGGCTACCTATATATTTTCACCATATCATATGGGTCATATAGGTTATAAGACACCTCGTACGATATGCTGAAAATGTTATAAAGTACACGCATAGTATGTGACTGGTGTGTGGATAGTATGTGAGTGACGTGAGAGCATAATACTTACGGTAAGTTGTGATCGGAGGTGACTAATGAGATCATTGACAAAAGCATCGGGTGTCTCTGAGACCCGAGTTCCAATCGAGAGAACAGGAAGCAGATAATTGTTAAGGAAGTCATTAGATCCGATTGTGATCGAGAAGATTGCTTTCTTCATGATGTGTTCTCTCGCTTTCTCTGCACCGAGGAGCTTATAGATCTGTTTCCTCGTGATGTTGAAGTAATCGATCTGGATGTCCATTGATAATCTATTAACCTGTAGAACACATTTAATTAGACTACCATTACAAGAAACGAAAATTCTGTTGTAATGTTTGCAAGCTGTAACTTACAAAAATTTGCCCGGTGGCATTCATAATTCCTCCACCACCAGAGGCATAATTCACACCGTACAATATAGCTTCTCCGGTGGTGTTCGGATCCAGATATGGCGCCGCGTAGTGTTGTTGCCCTAGTTCCTCTCCTATAAACAAAGCATAACATCAATTTAGTTATACGTCAACTGAAAAAAAAATACAGTAACGGACCCAGGATTTTTTTTTATTAGGTGCGATGGAGGTTGAACAAAATCTTTTAAGGAAAGATGGGGATTTTAGCGTATAAATAACACAAATTCTAGCATAAATAATTGAGGGTGGATCATACCGACAATGTCTCCGATAGTTCTACCATTGGTATACCGCCCGGTAGGTTGTCCTCCGGACGGTTTAAAATCAATCCCGTTAGGTTTGATGTTAGCTTTAGATAACGTTTGCAAGAAGTTATTATTTCCGGCATCCACCAACGAGTCGCCGAAGATATAAGAAGCCCCTCCGTCAGTACCGTCAGCAGCCACGGCTACCGTAAAAGCAAATAACAAAACCAAAACTGCTGCCTTATAATAAACATCCTTAGGATCCATTAATGGTAGCTATAGGATATAACTATAGATCGCAAAATAAAATGGGAATTGAATGATTGAATGAAGGGTATAGAACAATAGAATGAATGAAGAGGTAATCAAAGGTTGATATATATATGTAGGTGAAAATGGAAGTGAGTTTGGTGAGAAGAGACGGAGGTTGTTGATCAACCATTGGTGTCATCAATGTCTTTACCTGTCTTGGACTAACTGGAATATTGCCAGGATCCGTTGCCTGATAAAGCAAACTATGCATACAAATGTCTAGGGTCGTGTAGGTGTTGTATCATATAAGGTTTTATAAAAAAAAATTAACGCCGCATGCATTACTACGTGACACGTGGATGTTATTTTGTAGTTTACCAACTTCCAAGTTCCAAGTACCAGAAAACAATCCAAGCCGTTCATATTTGACAATCCCCATTCTGGCTAGTGCTTTAGGCCAAAATCAAATGCAAAACCAAACAAATCCGAATAAATAATTTTATATACGAGCAATATATGTACAACTGTACAAGCATTGAAATTTGTTTTACAAACTTTTATTGTATTTTAGTTTTCTATGGCTAAATTATTATTGAAACTTTAAAAGTATAGTTAATCATAATGATTACTTTTAATTTTAATTATATAATATTATTTTTTGCATTTAAGATTCTGATTCTATTAAGAATTGATGCCCCATGCATTACGACGTGACACGTGGATATTATTTTGCAGAATACCAACTTGCAACGTACACGTACCAGAACATAATAAGCCGTTAAGTATTTTACAACCTCATTCAGGTTGACGCTGTAGCCCAAATCAAACCAATAAGCCTTAAATCAATAAAATGATATATAAAAAAAAGTCATAAAAGTAGCAATATTCGGTAACTTGTGTTTGCAAAATAAATAAAAAATCAATAGAACACCACGTTTGTCAAAATCATAAACTCAAACTCGATGCATGATCACCTAAGAGTTCATATGTGACGAATTTATTTAATTGGCACTTTAATTCGGGGATTAATTCGTTAGCAT